>NC_089797.1:17193415-17223415 GCF_040412425.1 Macrobrachium rosenbergii | reverse complement strand
TCAAGAGAGGTATAAGTTAATGCTGAATCTGCTGTACTTGTTTACTCGTCGAGAGTGGGGAAGTTATGCTTAGCTTCGGCATTAACCCACCTCCACCATGACAGATTCACCAGTAACTTATACCTTTCTTGATGGCTCAGTGGCTAGACCTTCGACTGGAGTTGTTGGAAGGTAATTGTGTCGAGGGATCGAGACCCGGCAGTACCGATCCATTTATCTCTTATAAAAAAATTCCCCTTCGGTGATAATTCCCCAACAGGGATATTCCCGAAGTAGCATGAATCTGATATTAAACAACATTTGTAGCTTCATGATTGTATACAAATCAGGGTGTGATAAGAAAATTTCATAATAAGAGCTGTGTGTTCCAAACGTACCAATGAGCTGTCATGGTGGAGGTGGGTTAATGCTGAAGCTAAGTATAATTTCCCCACTCTCGATGGGTATACAAGTGCAGCAGATTCGGCATTAACTTACACCTCTCTCGATGGCTCAGTGGGTAGACTGTAGACTGGAGTTGTTGGAAGTTAATTGTGTCGAAGGATCGAGACCCGGCAGTACCGATCCATTTATCACATATAAAAAATTCCCCTTCGGTGACAATTCCCCATCGGGGATATTCCCGAAGTTGCGTGAATTTGATATTAAACAACATTTTTAGCTTCATGATTATATATACAGTATATATATATATATATATATATATATATATATATATATATATATATATATATATATATATATTAATAACCCAATGCCTTCTTACCTTCTTGAATTCTTCACACTTTTTGGATATGCATGTCACTAAAAGCTTAAGATTAAAATATATGAAGTAATTCTGATGTCCGGTAATCAAACAAGGTCACGTATGTATGTATGTATGTGTGTGTGTATGTATGTATATATATATATATATATATATATATATATATATATATATATATATATATATATATATATATATATATATATATATATATATATATAGTCATGAAACTACAAATGTCGCTAATATCAAATCCACGCTGCCTCGGGAATATCCCCGATGAAAATTATCACCGAAATGGGAATTTATAAGTGATAAATGGACGGGCAATGCCGAGTCTCGATCCGCGACGCAATACGCATCCAGCAACTCCAGTCGACGTTGCCACTGAGCTATCAAGAGAGGTATAAGTTATTGCCGAGTCAGGTGTACTTTATTTACCGTTGAGAGCGGGGAAATTGTACTTAGCTTCGGCATTAAACCACCTCCACCATGATAGTTCTTTGGTACGTTTGGAACACGGCAGTGCCAGTCCATTTATCACTTATAAATTCCCCTTCGTTGATAATTCCCCATCGGGGATATTCCAGAGGCAGCGTGGATTTGATATTAAGCGACATTTGTAGCTTCATGATTGTATATAAATCACGGTGTGATAAAAAAATGTCATAAAAAGAGCTGCATGTTCCAAACATACCAAAGAACTATCATGGTGGAGGTGGGTTAATGCCGAAGCTAAGTACAATTTCCCCCGCTCTTGACGGGTAAATAAAGTACACCAGACTCGGCAATTACTTATAACTCTCTTGATAGCTCAGTGGTAAGGTCGACTGGAGTTGCTGGATGCATATCTGTGTCGCGGGATCGAGACTCGGCAGTGCCCGTCCATTTATCACTTATAAATTCCCCTTCGGAGATAATTCCCCATCGGGGATATTCCCGAGGCAGCGTGGATTTGATATTAAGCGACATGTGTAGCTTCATGATTGTATATAAATCATGGTGTGATAAAAAAATGTCATATATATATATATATATATATATATATATATATATATATATATATATTTATAACTGAATCACGAAAATACGGAACGTGATGAATATATAAATAAAGACAAAATCCACTGAGGAAAGAGAAACAATGCAGTACTGCCAAGTAAAATGATACAAAGGCCTTTCGACTTTTTGTCATTTACTTAGCAGAACTGAAGAAATATAAAAATAAGTTTACAAAGAAAGCTCGTATAAATGACAGATGGGGATTACAAAGGAAAAAATATGTACCTGGAATTCAACACAACTGAAGAATTAGTAGACCTACCAAAACAGGGTTAATTATTTAAGAAGTTTTACAAAGGATTAGGCCCAATAGCTCAGAACCAGGGCCAGGACAATTAAAAAACTATACATGGAAGGTGACTGACCATCAAAAAATGCTATAAGAGTACAACTTAATAATTGTCCTTTTGGTAAACAATAACAATTTTTGCAAGGTGAACATTTTTGCCAAAAAAATAAATATTAAACATACGAATGCATAGAAAATATATATAAGGTAAAAGTTTTGTCTTTATATATATATATATATATATATATATATATATATATATTGTAAATGTATACAATGTCGTGATACGTACGTCTTCCATGTACTAACTGCACTTACCTTTTCTTGTAGGCAGTCCGGTGAACATAAAATGGAGATTGTGGAAGGTGCAAAAGAACTGCGCCAATAAAGTATATAGCACTATAATCAAGAGTAAGGATCACAAAGAGGATGGTTATCGAGGTCAGCATGTTCGAAGATAACGATACGACAAGAGGCAAACGTTCAAAATGCATCAGTTTCTCAACTATTATCTCTATCCTTATCAACACCAAGCAAAGTGTTTCCAGTTCCAACAGCTTGCTTCTACTTGTTCCCTTTATTATATTGCCATCTAAATTTTTGTCGTGAAAATCCCATCTATCTTTCTCATTCTTTCGAGTCAAAAAGACTTCTTGTAGACTTTCCTTGGGTCTCTTGACTAGCTTATCTGGTGAAGACTGGGGCCTGTGGTATATGATGTTTATCTGACTCCCTGACGCATAATGGCTAATCCATTTGTTATATTGATGATCTAGTTTTCTTTCAAGTTTCAAAGACAAAACTTTACTGATGGAATATATAAGACCAAATGTTGTTAAGCAAAGTATAATTACGTTGTCTGAATAGACAATAGTGGCAGAAATCTGTCGCGCTGTATCTTTGAGACTTAATCTATAATGATCCACGAAAAGCATGTAACAAGTCATCGTTAGGGACGAGGAAAATATGCATCCCAATATGATGAACATTGTCAAGAACTGACGAAAAGGTGGATTTTCTTCTTCTTGGATTTCTGTCATCATTAATTCTGCTATCTCCACGAGACTTTTCCCATTACAAAGAAGGTAAACCTGAAGAACATTTGCTGATATTGCCACAGAGGTAATGGCGATCACGCCAATGATGCTTGTCGTGTTTTTTTTACTGTAATCATCAACAACAAACAATAACGCTGTACACATCATGCAAACAACAAGTGAAGCAACTGACAAGGCGATGAATAAAGGTTTTTTCTCAAACAATGCTCTGTTAATCATCCAGGTTCCATATTCACATCTTTCTTCGTTTCTTGCCCATTGGGGTCTGGGCGGTCCATGCTGAGTCCACTTGTAAGGAAATCCTCCCCATAAGCGCAAAAAATGGAGAGTGATCAAGAATGGATGAGGGAGCCTTTTGAACATTCACTCCTTTTCTTTGGGGTAAAAGATCTACTAGTACTTTTTATACTGCCTCCAGTTTAGAGAATCTCCTTTTTTACATGAAATGCACTCAAATGTTAACTAGTATTCATATGTTGTTTACTAAGTTTAAGAATACTTAGAAAGTGTTAAAACTGTCACTCTCACTACAGACTCTTGCTGTGAGAAACCACCACTGAGGACCCTCGTTCGAACAAAACCCAAGTTGTGTATAAAATAAACAAACATGGTGCACGCTGAAGATATTAAATGAGCTTTCCTCGATAAATATTTGGTAACATGACTGCCTCTTTAATGGTAACATAAGGAAACGCCCTTGTCGTGTTAGCAATTACTCGAGGTGTTTCCAAGCTGAGTCGTATTTGCACTATCGAACACATTACTCTACCGGAACAGAACCTCTATCAGACGAAACATAGACTATGATAAGAAATGGTGTTATGTAGAAAAATACTGTTTAATGAGGTAAAACATATTGACATTGAAAAAATTCACCTTGACTTATCATGCCAAGTAGGATATAGGTGCATTCATGGTACTCATCAAAGATACACAGAGTAAATGGCAACACGCCCATAACTTGCACCATCTGACTTTTTTTCTTTTGTATAATTTTATCTCCCTTTTCATTCCACATTTGCATATCATGTTTATAAAGCCTGTCTACTACTTGTCAATTGATTTTTAAAAACACATATTCACAAGTATCTTCTCGGAAGCTAATTCCCCAACCCCCGTTGACTAATTCCTAAAACTCATTCACATAAAGTGAGGTCTCCACACCCATAATGCTTAGCCACTTTTTTGGCTGGGTACAAAAAGGGCTAGTGCATTGTCTAGAGATTCCATGCCCAAGTGGAAGAAACGGTAGTCTAGAGCCTATTATCAATCTTGGAAGGGAGTTAGTCACCTCCCAAACTGTATCTAACAGGTGAGGAAACATTGCTGTACCAGGAAAAACTGTAAAAATTCACTGTTTCCATTCCGGTTTGGGAAACTGGAACTGCCAGGCTAGCAGTGTCATTAAACTTAACGTCAAGATCGGCTCCAGTGATTTCAGTCTTCCAATAAGATGGGCCTGTGCATACCTAGCTAAACTCGTTCAAGCCAATCTTGAGTTTTTCATGACTGTTATAGAGGAGGCGCAACGTCATTCCCAAGGAAAATATTATTATACTTAAATAATTACCAACAATGAATGTACACTCGGCAAGAAAAGTGAAGATACAGTTTTTTTAAATCTTCGGACATATATTGCTCAATAATGCGACATCTGGCAACTTTAGAAAGGGAGGAGCTTCAGTCTCACGTGTGTTGGTTTTTTTGCTTGACCTCCTATAACTTTCAATCATATTCTATGATTCTGACATCATTGATACTTAAATGCAGTAGTAAGCTTTACAGTATTCGTTCAAGTTGTAATTTGCAGCGACAGTTCTGAGCAAACTAAACATTTTTCGACTTAACATACCAATTAACCTTACACAAATGAAATTTATGACACCACAATGAACGGAATGCTTGCATAATCAGAAACGCGATCTTCCATAGTGATATCAAGAGTTAAATTTGAGCAATGTCAAAGGAAAACGTGGGGAACAATAAAGGAACGAATGCAATGTTACGATGAGAGAGAGAGAGAGAGAGAGAGAGAGAGAGAGAGAGAGAGAGAGAGAGAGAGAGAGAGAGAGAGAGAGAGCTGTTGTGTGTAGCCTAGGCCTACAGTATATGTAGAGATACTCATTTCATTATTTTTTTTCTTTTAGAGATTGAGCGATACTATATTTGTATAGTATGTCTTAGCAATGGAAAGAGAGAGAGAGAGAGAGAGAGAGAGAGAGAGAGAGAGAGAGAGAGAGAGAGAGAGAGAGAGAAAAACACTATGGTAACGTCAAGAAACATCCAGTTACTTGTGTTTTCCCGACGAATCGCTCCACACATCATAGAGAACGCTCTTGCGGATTTAAATAGATTTGGTCAACTTACCGTAGCTGTCGCAACATTTACTGCCATTAATTCCAGCTGACTTTTAATACCGTGAAATACAAATATGAATGTGTAAAAATTAAAGAAATTATCATTATCTCATATGATGATGCAATAATAAGCCTGTCCATAACGGAAAACGAGTAAATATTGCCGTTCTGATAAATATTACTACACCGAGATATCCACACACTATCTTTTAGATCTCTATGAACGAAGTCATCTCAGAAATTCTGATTACTTCGGACATGCATGGTGTTTTTAAGTATCTGAACGTTTTTGTTTTGCAGATTTAACATATATGATATAATTTGCATTGTATTTTCATATTCTAGGGTAAATTTACCGGGATTATGTGTTTTCTGTAAGAAAAAAATTAAAATTAGATGAACGAAATCTAAAGAAAGCTGTATCTTCACTTTTCTTGCCGAGTGTACCTGTCGATCTGGTAATGTGATTTCCGATAACCGATGCAACAGAATACCCTTATGCAGAGGCTTACATAACAATACAGTCACTTTCCACGTGTTATAGGCCTACGGAAATAACATTACCAGATCGACAGGCACATTGCGGCATTCAAAACCAATAAACTGTTTAAACGAGTTGAAAAAGATACGGAATATATAATACCTATAAGTACATAACAGGTATTAGGCAATTTACGATTATATATTGGAATGTTCGCTGACCATTTCATGTTCAAAAATGCAGGTAAAATGAAGTTCCCACGTCTCAAGTAATTGTTAAATAAACACGTTCTTCGTTGGACGAGTCGGTAGAGTTCTCGGCTAGCACTCTGCTAGGCCGAGTTCGAGTCTCCGACCGGCCAATGAAGAATTAGAGAATTTATTTCTGGTGATAGAAATTCCTTTCTCGTTATAATGTGGTTCGGATTCCACAATAAGCTGTAGGTCCCGTTGCTAGGCAACCAGCTGGTTCTTAGCCACGTAAAATAAATCTAATCCTTCGGGCCAGCCCTAGGAGAGCTGTTAATCAGCTCAGTGGTCTGGTTAAACTAAGATATACTTAACTTTTTTTTTGCTAAATAAACAGACGGCCGTTTCTTTGTCGCTCCTATAAAAGCTGCATAAATAAAGTTGCTAAATATTTCTTGAGAAATTCGTTTTCAGGCGAATTTAGTGACAAAATTGAATGTAGTAATACTCAAAGTCTTCATATTTACACCATAATGTAAACAAAATAAATCACAGTTGCTAAGGCAATTCAAAGCAGATAGGGGGAATCAAATCGTCATCATTTGGATATATTGAAACCTTAATTGTTTGTTCTCAGTATAAGGGTGTACTTATGAATTCTCTGGAATAGAAAAAAGAAGCACAAAAAGATGTAATATTCTGAACTAAAGATAACTTTAAAAATGCCAGTTAGAGTTTCTCATTCATTTTTTATGTCGTCACTTGCTGCGTATATTGGGAGGATTCCCTTACGTAAAAATCTACTAGAGGGGCTATGCACGAGCATTTAAGATATCTATTTAGGGGTCGTCTGTGCTTGTAACTTTTGGTATCAAAGGTGGAGTTTATCTCTTTCCACCTCCACGAGAAGTCCTCATTGGTATGACTGCTGAGGGCTGAGGGTACACTCGGCAAGAAAAGTGAAGATACAGTTTTCTTTAGATTTCGTTCATCGAATTTTAATTTTTCTTACAGAAAACACATAATCCCGTAAATTTACCTAGAATATGAAAATACAATGCAAATTATATCATATATGTTAAATCTGCAAAACAAAAACGTTCAGATACTTAAAAACACCATGCATGTCCGAAGTAATCAGAAATTCTCATATGACTTCGTTCATAGAGATCTAAAAGATAGTGTGTGGATATCTCGGTGTAGTAGTATTTATCAGAACGGCAATATTTACTCGTTTTCCGTTATGGACAGGCTTATTATTGCATCATCATATGAGATAATGATAATTTCTTTAATTTTTACACATTCATATTTATATTTCACGGTATTAAATGTCAGCTGGAATTAATGGCAGTAAATGTTGCGACAGCTACGGTAAGTTGACCAAATCTATTTAAATCCGCAAGAGCGTTCTCTATGATGTGTGGAGCGATTCGGCGGGAAAACACAAGTAACTGGATGTTTCTTGACATTACCATAGTGTTTCTCTCTCTCTCTCTCTCTCTCTCTCTCTCTCTCTCTCTCTCTCTCTCTCTTTCCATTGCTAAGACATAGGCCTACTATACAAATATAGTATCGCTCAATCTCTAAAAGAAAAAAAAATAATGAAATGAGTAGCTCTACATATACTGTAGGCCTAGGCTTACACAACAGCAACTCTCTCTCTCTCTCTCTCTCTCTCTCTCATCGTAACATTGCATTCGTTCCTTTATTGTTCCCCACGTTTTTCCTTGGACATTGCTCAAATTTAACTCTTGATATCAATATGGAAGATCGCGTTTCTGATTATGCAAGCATTCCGTTCATTGTGGTGTCATAAATTTCATTTGTGTAAGGTTAATTGGTATGTTAAGTCGAAAAATGTTTAGTTTGCTCAGAACTGTCACTGCAAATTACAACTTGAACGAATACTGTAAAGCTTACTACTGCATTTAAGTATCAATGATGTCAGAATCATAGGATATGATTGAAAGTTATAGGAGGTCAAGCAAAAACCAACACACGTAAGACTGAAGCTCCTCCCTTTCTAAAGTTGCCAGATGTCGCATTATTGAGCAATATATGTCCGAAGATTTAAAAAAACTGTATCTTCACTTTTCTTGCCGAGTGTACACTCGGCAAGAAAAGTGAAGGTACAGTTTTCTTTAGATTTCGTTCATCGAATTTTAATTTTTTTCTTAAAGAAAACACATAATCTCGGTAAATTTACCCTAGAATATGAAAATACAATGCAAATTATATCATATATGTTAAATCTGCAAAACAAAAACGTTCAGATACTTAAAAACACCATGCATGTCCGAAGTAATCAGAAATTCTCATATGACTTCGTTCATAGAGATCTGAAAGATAGTGTGTGGATATCTCGGTGTAGTACTATTTATCAGAATATATAAATAAAGGCAATACAGTTCTCAGTAAAGTACAAGTAAGTCGTAAGGCCTAGCACTACTTCGTCGTTTCACTTTCCTTCGTGGCATCGTTTTCCGTTATGGACAGGCTTATTATTGCATCATCATACGAGATGCTGATAATTTCTTTAATTTTTACACATTCATATTTGTATTTCACGGTGTTAAAAGTCAGCTGGAATTAATGGCAGCAAATGTTGCGACAGCTACGGTAAGTTGACCAAATCTATTTAAATCCGCAAGAGCGTTCTCTATGATGTGTGGAGCGATTCGGCGGGAAAACACAAGTAACTGGATGTTTCTTGACGTTACCATAGTCTCTCTCTCTCTCTCTCTCTCTCTCTCTCTCCATTGCTAAAACATACTATACAAATATAGTATCGCTCAATCTCTAAAAGAAAAAAAATAATGAAATGAGTAGCTCTTCATATACTGTAGGCCTAGGCTTACACAACAGCAACTCTCTCTCTCTCTCTCTCTCTCTCTCTCTCTCTCTCTCTCTCTCTCTCTCTCTCTCTCATCTCTCAACATTGCATTCGTTCCTTTATTGTTCCCCACGTTTTTCCTTGGACATTGCTCAAATTTAACTCTTGATTTCACTATGGAAGATCGCGTTTCCGATTATGCAAGCATTCCGTTCATTGTGGTGTCATAAATTTCATTTGTGTAAGGTTAATTGGTAGGTTAAGTCGAAAAATGTTTAGTTTGCTCAGAACTGTCACTGCAAATTACAACTTGAACGAATACTGTAAAGCTTACTACTGCATTTAAGTATCAATGATGTCAGAATCATAGAATATGATTGAAAGTTATAGGAGGTCAAGCAAAAACCAACACACTAAGACTGAAGCTCCTCCCCCTTTCTAAAGTTGCCAGATGTCGCATTATTGAGCAATATATGTCCGAAGATTTAAAAACTGTATCTTCACTTTTCTTGCCGAGTGTACATTGCGGCATTCAAAACCAATAAACTGTTTAAACGAGTTGAAAAAGGTATGGAATTTAATACCTATAAGTACGTAACAGGTAGTAGGCAATTTACGATCATATATTGGAATGTTTACCTCCAAGAGAAAGAGTTCGCTGACCATTTCATGTTCAATAATGCAAGTAAAATGAAGTTCCCACGTCTAAAGTAATTGCTAAATAAACACATTCTTCGTTGGACGAGTCGGTAGAGTTCTCGGCTAGCACTCTGATAGGCCCGAGTTCGAGTCTCCGACCGGCCAATGAAGAATTAGAGAATTTATTTCTGGTGATAGAAATTCCTTTCTCGTTATAATGTGGTTCGGATTCCACAATAAGCTGTAGGTCCCGTTGCTAGGCAACCAGTTGGTTCTTAGACACGTAAAATAAATCTAATCCTTCGGGCCAGCCCTAGGAGAGCTGTTAATCAGCTCAGTGGTCTGGTTAAACTAAGGTATACTTAACTTTTTTTTTTGCTAAATAAACAGACGGCCGTTTCTTTGTCACTCCTACAAAAGCTCCATAAATAAAGTTCCTGATATTTCTTGAGAAATTTGTTTTCAGGCGAATTTAGTGACAAAACTGAATGTAGCAATGCTCAAGGTCTTCATATTTGCACCATAATGTAAACAAAATAAATCACAGTTGCTAAGGTAATTCAAAGCAGATAGGAGGAATCAAATCGTCATCATTTGGATCTATTGGAACCTTAATTGTTTGTTCTCAATATAAGGGTGTACATATGTGGCAATGTAACTGGATATTAAATGAGAGAATAAGTTTCAGCCCTAAAGCTAGCTGAATTCGCATCCAAAGTGCTAATAGCAACAAACTCACAGCGTTACGGACCGTGGCATATTAGAAAACATTTTTTCTCCTACCCACAAGTCACTGCCAGTTACGTAACTACCTTCTGTTACCTATGTCAGTATAGATGCCATTATCAATGTCAGTATAGATGCCATTATAAATGAGAGAATAGATGCCATTGTAAATGACAGTATAGATGCCATTATAAATGACAGTATACATGCCATTATAAATGACAGTATAGATGCCATTATCAATGACAGAATAGATGCCATTATAAGCGACAGTATAGATGCCATTATAAATTACCGTATAGATGCCATTATAAATGACAGTATAGATGCCATTATAAATGACAGCATAGATGCCATTATAAATGACAGTATAGACGCCATTATAAATGACAGCATAGATGCCATTATAAATGACAGTATAGACGCCAGTATAAATGACAGTATAGATGCCATAATAAATGACATTATAGATTCCACTATAAATGATAGTGTAGATGTCATTAAAAATGACAGCATAGATGCCATTATAAATGTTAGTACAGATGCCATTGTAAATGACCTTTTCATGTGATATAAATGAATGTTAATATAACTAACCGCTGGCGTCATGCACATTTGCATAGTAGGCTCTCTCGTGCGCCAGCGTAATGACACACTACACTAAATCCTTTTCTCTACTGACACAGACGAACGGTAATGCAATGGGGGAATGAACAAGAGAAGAAGTTTTATCCTTAAAGTAATTTGAGCTAAGATTACACAACACTCACAACCATTTCACGACGAAAATTATTTTCCTCCTGCAGTCGGCTTCAAGAAAATAATTATGTATTAATGTGTGCATAACGTTTTAAAAGGGATATATATATATATATATATATATATATATATATATATATATATATATATATGTGTATACATATATGTATAACTGAATCACGAAAATATGGAACGTAATGAATATATAAATAAAGGCAATACAGTTCTCAGTAAAGTACAAGTAAGTCATAAGGCCTAGCACTACTTCGTCGTTTCACTTTCCTTCGTTTTGATAAATTATATATATATATATATATATATATATATATATATATATATATATATATATATATATATATATATATATATATATATATATTTCTGACTCAATACAGGACCAAACCCAGGTCTTTCAGTGAGAGTCCAGGGATTTAAAATTCGGACACGAAGGTCATAAAAGGAGTTGGAACCTAAGTACTACGTACATGAAGTTTTTCACGTGCAGGCGATGAAGGCCTAACATACCAGCGAATTTTACCCTACTCCTCGACCCATCAACGCTCGAATGGCTAACATCACGTACGTAGTACTCAGGTTCCAACTCCTTTTATGGCCTTTTGTGTCCGAATTGCTAATGCCCTGGACTCTCACTCGAAAGACCGGGGTTCGGTCCCGTGGTGAGTCAGAAGTTTGTTTCCGTGAAACACGTTCTATGCGTTCATATATATATATATATATATATATATATATATATATATATATATATATATATATATATATATATATATATATATATTTTACCATATATATATATATATATATATATATATATATATATGTATATATAATATACATGCATGAGTGAAATCATAACCAGATATTAAATGAGGGAAAAAGTTTCAGCCAACTAGTTGGAATTCATACCCAAGAAGCTAAAAGCTGCATGCATAAATAACCAAACACACAATGAAAGAAATGTTTTTCTACCGCCTGAAATTCAGTGCCACATACATGCTTACCCACCGTCACCTTCAGGCAAGTCGTATGAAGCATTCTCACACGCCAGCATTGATGATATTGTAAATCCATATATATATATATATATATATATATATATATATATATATATATATATATATATATATATATATATATATATATATATATATATATATATATATATATATATATATATATATATATATATATATATATATATATATATATAATATATTAATGTTAATGTAATTAAATGAGACAGAAGTGTCACCTCTCTCGCAGTTTGAACTCACATTCAAAATGTTTTCTGCTGCTTGAAAGTTATTTCCAGACATGTGCCTGGAAACTGTGAGCTTCAAGCACACTTTCATGGAAAGCTATCCCTCACGCCACTGAAAATCACTCTTTCCTTTTATACAAATGAATATTAATGGGACTGGAAATTAAATTAGAGAATAAGCTTCAGTCCTCAAATGTTTTGAACTTAAATCCAAGATACTAGCAGCTCTAACCACACAAAATTACTGACCATATCATACCAGGAAACTCCCTTTTATTCTACTCGAAAATCAGTGCAACGTACATTATGTGCCTGCCCTCTGTCAGCTTGAAGTACACATTCAAGGAAAACCATCCAACACACCACTATGAATCATCCTTCCACGTAATATATTTGAATGTTTATGTACCTGAAAACTGAAATCCAATATCCTGTCCAACTAGTGGCCAAGCAAAAGTCTTAACTCAAACTATCCGCTGAGTAAACTTGATGGTAATAAACAACACAATAACATGTGAAAATAGAAATATGTTCCTGTCTCACTTTTCTATATCTCACACATCGTGGTGTGAGTTCATTTCCATCACATTTACTCAGTGTTGCACTTTGAATTAAACACTATTACTTGGTCACTGCTGGTCATCAGGACGGCACTCAGGCACTACTCTTCTTGGAGGGGGTGACTGGTCAAGGAAACTGATACATCTAAGAGATACTGTAAGGAAAAGCTGGACCATCATGGATAGATGGCACCAAGGGCAAGGAAAAAATAACACGACAACAACAGCATAGCATAATGCAAGAAAAATACCGAGAAGACGATGCCCACAGAGAAAATGATCACTAATAATTTGACTGCCACTTACCAAAAGATGTGATCAAACTCATTATTTATTAAACGGAACAACTGCAAAAATAAAACAAACGGCACCTTCTGCAAAGCCAATGAAACGGAACGTAGTACACCTATTCGAACGGTAGGTGGGTGCAATTTGCAACCATTGTTAATAATATCATGCCAAACGCCTCATGCAGTCGCAGTTAATTCTGAAAAGATCCTTGACGTTGCAACCCAATTGCTACCTCCTGTCCCTGTTAGAAGCGCTGTGCATGCACGAGAAGCTGGTAAAGAAGGCGAGTTTCCCCCTGACTAAGGCCGCAGAAATCATGAAAATTATCTCTGCCAAATTTGGTGCCGAAAGACCATAGAACACTCAAAATCCTACCCAAATATTCTCAGCCACTGCAGAGACTGATAATGCCAGCACCAAAGGACGTCAGCTAATCTTTCCCTCCTCACCAGTCCAACCCACTACACCTGCTACGCAAGGTCATACGAAAAGATCGTTAAGACTACGAGAGAGAGAGAGAGAGAGAGAGAGAGAGAGAGAGAGAGAGAGAGAGAGAGAGAGAGAGAGAGAGAGAGAGAGAGAGAGAGATCTGTGGTAATCAACGGGACCTGATGTCCAATTCAAACGTATATTAAAAAGCAACCCACTGAACCACAACACCAATTTCTCGTTATATATAGAGCCCTCCCTCTCTTCATTCCTCCACAACCATCTAGATTGCTTCGTAGCACAGCGTTTAACTGACAGAAAAAGAAAAACATTCTAGAGTGCTTCAATATGTCCTTTGGAAAATTACTGCTCAGCCTACTTTCAGAGAGGCAGCTGGTAATGAAAAAAATAAGGGTATTTTAATAGAAAAGGCTGCCAAAAACCTCACTCTGATAAGGGTTCATGCCATATTATTGCTGGTATATTCTTTTACTAAACAAAATCCAGAGGTTTCATAAAGATACATTTACATTTTCGGTGAGGAGTTTGCAGTAGTTAAAAATTTTCCACATGCAATATACTACAGTACATAATGCAGGGGTATAGGCTTTGTTGCAAGCAATGTTGGACGGATGTTGCCATGTTGTTTATTCAAGCCGCATGTATAAACATCTGTGTAGTTAAGACACCCTGACGAGGCAGAGGCTGTTGCACATTTGATTTTTAAGCTGACATGCTGAGGAGAGCGTTTTTCTTCCCAACTATTGAGAATTAACAGCCACAGTAGTGTTAAAAATATTTATGCACGGTCCTCATGAGGGATACGGAGCAGTATCTGAAAGTCTCTCCTCATCATTTTTAACTCTGAGCATAAATATTTTTAACACTACTCTGGCTTTTAATTCTCGATATCATAGCCTCGTCACAGGGTTCCTTGGTTCATTATTATTATTATTATTATTATTATTATTATTATTATTATTATTATTATTATTATTATTATTATTATTATTATTATTATTGTTGTTGTTGTTGTTGTTATTGTTATTATTATATATGTATGTATATTATTATTATTATTATTATTATTATTATTATTATTATTATTATTACCCATACAACTCTTTAAATCTGGCTTTAAAACTGCATAATAAAACAAACGCTCGGTGCCCCCATCACTCTCAGGTAATGGTAGATGTCAGTTTGGCTGAATGAACAGTGAAAAGAACCTTGTATAATAGTACGGGTTACTCTAGAATCAACCCGGTGAACTGTCTTGGATCTACAGTAGAGCAAATGTTCCTTTATAAACATTACGATGGTTGTCTACATATCAGCAACGAGCTAAAAGCAACCCTTTCCCTGAGCAAATCCAGTTGCTGAGAATTGGAAAAGTGGTAAGCTTCCTTTCGAGGGAAAAGACAAGGCTGTATTATGATAATGAGGAGTTGACAGTTCATGAAACAATGCGTTGTGCGTCTGCGAATTTGAAGAACATTTTTTAAAAAGTGAATCTGGGAATTCCTATACATCGGAAGTGAAAAGTCCATTCGCTATATTCAGAAAAGTCAGTATTACATCGTTAATAATAATAATAATAATAATAATAATAATAATAATAATAATAATAATAATAATAATAATAATAAGAAGAAGAAGAAGAAGAAGAAGAAGAAGAAGAAGAAGAAGAAGAAGAAGAGGAAATTAACTACAATGATTAATTAATAATATTAATATTAATCTTATACTACAACAGTTTTCAGTACCAATGATATATACATATATATATTATACATGTATATACATACATATACAGTATATGTGTGGATATATACATATACAAATATATATATATGTATATATACATATATATACATACATATACAAATATATATATACATATATACTTGTATATGTATATATCTATACATATATATCTGTATATATGTATGTATATAAAAATACATATGCAAGTATATATATGTATATATATATATATATATATATATATATATATATATATATATATATAAAACACCTCAAGGCTTACAATTCTTCTAACTTGGTCAACGCGCATGATCCAAAAAAGCTATTACCTCAAACCTTTAATCCGTCGGTCAGATATACATTTTAAATGGCGTGAGTGCTCCTTTTCTGAAGTGATATCTCTAACTGAACTGAGTTCATACAATTAAAAGCTCTTGTAAGCTTTGATCGACGCAGCAAAATCCACGATATCTCGAGTCCCATCTAAAGCAACATGAGTCTTAACTTCCACTCGCGATGTACGTTTGTATAACATCGGAATGCAACAGTGCATCAGGACCAGGAGTTTAGAATAACCTTCTCCCTGTAATTTTTAGTATTATGTGTGAGTACCCGAGAGAGAGAGAGAGAGAGAGAGAGAGAGAGAGAGAGAGAGAGAGAGAGAGAGAGAGAGAGAGAGAGAAGTCGTGGAAAGACTGATACAAAATGAAATATAAGAAAATGCCTTTCTTATTCTATTATTTTTTTCATCATATTCCTCACAGATAGTTACCTAAGGGAAAACAATTCTAATTTTCTCCATAACCAGGACAGCAGTATAGCAATTGTTAGTCATTAGCGCTTCATCGTTTTGTTTTGGTTTGAAACTAATCATTTATTTCCAAGAGTGGCTCAACTGCACGGAGATATCTAGCAATGTAAGTTCTTCATTAAAGTTGTATATTTTGGTATTTAAAACTTCACCACAATATGAGAATCTCCATACTGGTCGACAGATGGGCAAATACATTCATGAAACAATATAGCGTTATGCAATTAATTGTTAGTACTCCACTCTTTCTTTTTTGGGAGGGTGGGCGATAACACGAGAATGGTACATATAATTTTGTAGCTGCCTTTCTTTTTTTTTTTTTTTATAGTTTTCACGAACGAAAATGTTCTCGAACTGATACATTCATTCTGGAATTTGTTATTTTCTTATATTTTTTCTACTTTATACCAATGAGCGTAACTTTTTACCAAACAATAAATGGACATAAAACGTAACTATTCAACTCTGATAGCAATTCGCAGCATGGATCATATATCCTGATATGCTTAAATCTCAATGACTGTATGTGAAAAATATGTTACATTAATTCTATCCCATCCTCCAAGGAGATACCTTTTGGTTTTGTTTGTCTTGTTGTTTGTTGTCGGTTTGTTTGTCAGTCTGTCTGTTGGTATGCCCCAGTATGTTAGCAGTGCTACGGCGGGAAGACTAATGAAAGAATCTTGATGATATCTGTTGAAACATTCATTTTATAACATTCTTTTTTAAAAAACCGTTAGTCGGTGGCATTGTGGTCCAAAGATAAAATGTTGATAACTTTTCAGAAAAAAATGTTTGTCACAACAGTGCTCATTTTCGTTCTTAGGTCAGTGTAGATTTTTAGTTTTCTTTTAAAGAAAACTATTGAGATGGCTTTGTCTGTCCGTCCGCACTTCGCTGTCCACCCTCAGATCTTAAAAACTACCTAGGCTAGAGGGCTGCAAATTGGTATGTTGATCATACACCCTCCAATAATCAAACATACCAAATTGCAGCCCTCTAGCCTCAGTAGTTTTTATTTTATTTAAGGTTAAAGTTAGCCATAATCTTGCCTCTAGCAACGATATAGGACAGGCCACCACCGGGCCATGAGTAAAGTTTCATGCTCCGCGGCTCATGCAGCATTATACAGAGACCACCGAAAGATAGATCTATTTTCCGTGGCCTTGATTATACGCCGTATAGAAAACTCGATTTGGCCGACGAAACTTCGGCGCATTTTTTATTTGTTTTATCTATTATTCGATCAGATAATAAGACGCTAAAACACGGTTCGTAATTGTGAGATTTGTAGTATTTTGTAGGTCTAGGCAAAAACTGATTTTAGCATGCATTGTAGACCTAGGCAACCGTTTCCTGTTATGTTTTGTTTGCATAGGCAAAGTGTTTGTATGAGTCTACTGTAAGTTAAGCAAAATGTTGCCTGATATAGCTCTATGCTACATTTCTAAGGGAAGCATTTGCAGATGATGGTCTGATGAAATATGTAAATGTATACTTGAGACTGGTGCAAAAAGTTCAGTTGACATGAAAGCACAGTCGTGGATATCGTACATGAACAACCTCTTATCAGTGCTGTTACAGCTGGAACCAGTGAAGGTCTGCAGCTTCCTTTGTATAAGATGGCCACTCTCATTTTTTTTTTTTTTTTTTGTGATTTCAGAATTATTATCCAGATTTACTATACACTCTACGGCATATTTGTCGTTAATCTCTGTTTCTGGAAACCTGCTGTGAAACTGTCAAGATTATGCAGGAGACCTTTATGTGGCATGCAAAATCACGTGGTGGGACTGGTTCTTGAATACCTGGAATCTTGCCCAATTACAGATTCTACTAATTATTCATAAGGTCAACGCATGCACAGGCACAATATGCTACAAGGATCTTGGAAATTGAGTCTGTCAAAACATGCACAGAAAAGAAAAGTTTCTTCTAACCATTTCATGATAAAACTAATACCTTCGTTTTGCTGCTGCGTATGAAGAGGATATCACTGTTGAATTGAGAACAGCGGCTGAGATATCTTATAAAAAGCATTCCGGACATCATTTCTGGCACTGGAAACGAACTCCTCCCACGTAATCAAACGTCCGAAACTGAAAACACTTGAAAACATGAGCAAAATGAGAAGATTACAGACAGTTAGAGCTAAGTTGTACAGTGCAAGCTTAAGTATAACACAGACTTCCGGCTTTTCCTGAAATTTCAAGTTTAATTAGTAACACATCCTCTAACTCCAATGCCTTAAGTTCAGTCATATACTGATTATATTTTATCTAGGAAAGACAGATCGAAAGCTCTGCACATGTCGCACATTTTTAGATTTATTTTAGCTAACATTATAAAACTAATTTCAAGTAATTGCCATTTTCCATCACAAGGATTTCAGGTACTGCATTTGATTTATAAACTGGCATCCATCCTCCAGATGTACCTATGATCTACCGGGAACAATGTACTCGTTATAATTCTCGTTCATGATCAAGATCACTGATGCTGTAATATTTATCATAAGCAATTATGACTGGACATTAGACAAATGAATCTCATCAAACTGACCAGAATACTTTCGTCAGCACAAATTGTTCGGGTAGAGTCAGTGACTAACTTGTCGCCTTAAATATCCGTACCAAGGCTCAGGGTGACTCCACTGAACACCTTCCACAATATTCTTCCTTCGAACTTGTGACTTTTGACCTAACAACTTGTATTTTTTTTTCTTTGTCCTATTGTATCGGTGCTATATTTAGTATATCAGATCAACCAGATATAGTTGTATACATCTAAAATATAGCTGATAAGAAGCAACAACGGCTAATGTTAACCATTTGAAAGTGATTTGCATGAAAAGGACGTTTCAGATGGTCAGAATTTCATACCCTCCTTCACAAAGGTGTATAACAGAGGACCTCTGTGCTATAAGTACCCCATTTCTCACTGGGAAACTCATTAATCCCTGGTTAAGGGTTAATCCACTTTTAGATGCAGGCTGAATCTGGATTTCTAAGAAAACAGGGGATTTTTTCCAGTTCATCCAAAACCTCCTAAAACTTGTAATGTAAACCACCCATAATATTTTGATATATTGCTGGTCTAGGACATGCTGCAAATCGGTGCAATGCGTATATTCCATAAATGTTTTACAAAAAGAAGCAAGCACATAAATAGACAGAATAATGTGAAAGAAATGGCATCAGTTCCATCTCTTGATTAAATGTCTAAATACCTCTAATTACGGCTAGGTTTAATGGATTGAAAGAAATGCCACGCAGTAGGCGACTGAGCGATTAGCCAGGTATCTATTTAAGAATAATGATTAAATCAGCACAGCAAATTCATCGAGCCAAGAGTGACCTAATTCCGTTTAATCCAGATGAATTATTCATTAGGGAGATTACAGGCCAAGGATGATTGCGCTCTGTAATTAAATTCTGTTATTCTACTGCGGAAGTGAGAGAACGGGAAAGACAACAACAAACTGTCATTAGAAGGATTACAATGGGCTGATGGGAGTTATTGGCTTCAGAAATAGAAGAGAAAGAAGATCGTTAATTTCATTTCGGCGAGCTGATTCTCAAATGATAAAGGTATGTATTGCAAATCACTGAACAGTGGACTCCATTATCATTTACTGGGAGGACAGCTATGATAAAAAAAAAAAAAAAAGGTTCTTGCAAGACGTCTAGGCCCCCAAAAAATACCTGTCAAGATGAAAAACTACGATACCTTGGCATTACAACTTCTTAATTTATTCATCTGGAGAGAAATACTCATTTTTAAGTACTTCAAAGAAATTTCATTTTACACAATACCAAAGGTATGCACTAGTAATGAGAGCCCTTTAGCCATGAAATCGCAGTTCAGAGACTTGAAATCTAAGTTATATTTACAAAAGAGATCTGTTTAAATCCTGGTTGATAATCATCTCTTACTTTAACGTGATTGTTTTGTTTTCGACGGATAGCCTATCAAGCTTATTGTGTTTGAAACTGCGGTATATTGGGAAAAAATTGGCCCACTTTACTTCCTTACTAATCTGTTTCTTAGTTATTTACATTTAAAACTGCTATAATTTCCTAAGCATATTGGACTTCCGTATGTTGTGTAATAATGATGCGTTATTTCAACATTACTAATTTAAATTACAGAATTCCTGGATTTGTGGCAATAATAACACCATCAATAAATAACACCATACGTAATTCTCTTGGGTGGTTATATTACAGTTACGTGACCAAAGACTTTCTCTAACTGTCAAACAGAGCATGAACATAATGCATTTAAGTCCTCGGTTATGTTATGTTTTATCTAGTTTCCTTTAATAGCTGACCAGATTCAAAGCACAGAGTTTCAGCCTTTAAGAGTTGAGATTCAAGAAAATGGAGCTTCTATCATGAAATATTTGAGGTGATAAGCTAAAACAATAAACAGAAGAATAACACCATTCCCAAAACGCAAATATCTATTTCCAAACACCGACTGGTAATACTTAATAAATAAAAATTCAGTGGTATATCTGAGAAGAATAATCTAGGGACCTTTACCATGCATGGATGTAACGCAGAAGAGGAAAAAGCTGTATGATATTTGTTTTGTTTTAAAGGGGAACCTTGATGTTCTGCCCCTATGAAGACAAAGGCAAATGGGCAATATGATTAGAAAAAGGATGAACAAAATGTGATTATGTTCTGGGTAGTCGGAAAGTGCAGAACTAGGGCAAAGGTAAAGCTTGTGGTAAAAGGGAGACTGAATAGACAGGTGAAAGAGTAGAAATGTGTTAGTTAGAGGGACGTATGAGTAAGATTTGACTTTAGGGGGTTTGGGAGAGAAGCTGTGATAGTTGCTCCCCTGACTTAGGAATGGAATTGAACGAGAGTGGGGGCGTGGTAAGTGACTTCAATACAGGGCTTACTGACAAAGAGACGGCGTAGTAAGCAGTATAGAATTCTGTGACTAAATAAGAATGGAGTGAGCTTTGTAGCAGTGTGTTTGGAAACTGGCTTGATTGTTGAGAACACATGGTGTCCAAACAAATTTATCTACAATTACACTTAAAAGTTGACAGTGGTAAGGAAAAGAGATTACTGGGTCATGAACAAGTTCAGCTTTGAGCCAACTTCGAATGCGGTGGAAGAGCAAGTTGATGGGTGCATTGGTGAGAAGAGGATAGGCTACAGGTATAGCGAAGGTTGTTTGCTTGAAGTGAAAAATAAAATTGTGGAGATACATGTTGGAAAGGACAAGGTGTAAATACAAGTGCAAGGTTAATCGAGAGAAGTGAGTTTGATAAGAAGTAAAAGCACACAAGGTTGTATGCACAATGCATTAACGCATATCAAAAATCATCACAAAAAAGCTAAATACAAGTCAAAGTTTTGCCTTCCGCTTATGGTTGCTACCCTTTTTCTACCTTTTGCAATATTTTTTGCAATAAGTTGTTGAAGTGTGTTTATGATATGTTTTAATGCAGTGTGGATACAACCTAAGGAAAAAATGGAGATTATGGCGAGTGCAAAAATATCATAGTATCAGCAGGAGCATTTGTGGTTTAATAATAGTAGAAAGGGAATTAAAGCTGTGAGAGTTCTGATGAGGGAATGAAAATTTTATTGAAGGAAAGAGAGAATAGTTTAGATACAACTTCAAGACAGTAGGGACAATCGTGTACATGGATGCAGACAGACAGAAAAATAGAAAATGAATTAATATTGGAAGGGAACGGGGGAAAAGAGGAGTGGAGTAAAGAATTTAGGGATAATAATGTGGTCTCATCATCATCATCATCCAGGTGCCATATCCCCAAGGACGTCGGCATGGCTCGCCACTCCTCTCTATTTCTGGCTGTCCGCAGCAACTGAGCTGCAGACATTCTTCCTCCAGTCATTCTCACCAATCCATCCATATATTTTTGTTGTCTACAAGGTATTAAACACAAGCTGAAAGGTCAATGAGAAAATGGATATCAGAATAATAAATGTAAATAGAAAAGTACTGTCTAAAGTTAATGATGCCCCGAGTCTGTAGATTATGCACGCAAGACAGAAGAGGTGCAGAGCTGAACAGCACATCAGTGGGTGGGGGGAATTAGCGTAAGACTGAAAATGCTTTTGGAAGTTGCTGTTCAAAACATAACAAGGCTAATCGAGTTTTTAAAAATTTTAAAACACCAGGAATTGATGAGATTATAAGTGAGATGGGGTACAATGGTGATAGGTAATTTGACAGCTGACCACAATGTGTAAGGAATGTCTGGATGAGGGAAAGATTCTGATGGAATAGGTGAGAGGAATAATTGTTCCTTTATAGAAGGTAAGGCTGTTACAGGAGGCTGTCAGAATTATGTGGACAAGACATTGCTCAGTGTACCAGGGAAGGTATATAGTAGGATTTTTGTTAAGACGGTAAAACAGATGGCAGAATGACTGATATGGGAAAAACAAGGAAGGGAGTATGTGAATCAAGTGTCTGCTAATCGACAGTTATGTGAAGTTTGATGATCAAGATAAACCGTGCATGTGGCGTACATGTACCTTCACAAGTATTGCTATTGAAACTTTATATTATATCATATTAGGATGAACTTTGACTCATTGCATAGTAACGATTAAATTAAGAATTAAGATGAACACTTTCACTGATGATATGATCATCTGCTGTAATCAGATGTTGGGAACATCTGTTACTCTCATTGCTTCTCTTGCCAAAACCCAAAATTGTAATAATTAGTCGGTCACAATCGACTTTCCCTTCATGGTCTACTTAAATTTTGTTCCTTGATTTTATTGATGATTTGATAACTTGATTAATCTGACTGATAACTAGGATTTTTCTAATCATATAATTACACAAATGATGAAAAGATATAAAAAGTCGTTGATCATTTTTGTTTGGGGAAATGGTTGCTATCTATATGTTCCTTCAACTTTTTCTCGATTCCCTCTTGTTTATTTATTCAGCTGTACTACCTCTCTCCATTTGTTTCATCCTATTATTTTATTTCAATCCTTTTCCTGTTAGAAGAAATAGGTATCGATTTATTCATTAAGCATACTTTTCGATAAACGGAATCGGTTGTTAGCTTTATGCAGTACATGCATTTGCAAACCTTTGCATAAAGTAATTAAAAATATGCTCCTGTAAACCCATTTATTTAGTTCCCTTATCTTTTTCTCAGCACCTTTCCCTTCCATTCACTGATAGACGATTTAAATTTTCATAGATATTCCAGAGCTGACTCCCTTTGATTGTCCAAAGCTTAACTTCGTTATTTTTTTTTCTTTCCCTCGAATTGAATTGAATCTTGTGAATCCCGGCTTCCACCTCTCCCCTTTTTTCCCCGTGCTCTTGTTGTTCCAGTTTAAATGAATCTCGCCCGTTTGATTGACGGATTGATTTCGAGGATTAACTCTCCTGAGTTCTCATTGTTTGTTCGGATGTTGCTCTTTAGTACAAGATGGAACGGAAGCATTTACAGTAGGCAATATAATACGAGATATTCGGATACCAGCAATTTGCCTTTACAGTAGAAGCAAAAGTAGAAGTATAAGCAGAAGCCTTTATAGTAGGCAATATAATACGAGATATTCGAATCCAGCCATTTGCCTTTACAGTAGAAGCAGAAGCAGAAGTAGAATTATAAGCAGAAGCCTTTACAGTAGGCAATATAATACGAGGTATTCGAATACCAGCAATTTGCCTTTACAGTAGGAGCAGAAGTAGAAGTATAAGCAGAAGCCTTTACAGTAGGCAATATAATACGAGATATTCGGATACCAGCAATTTGCCTTTACAGTAGAAGCAAAAGTAGAAGTAGAAGCAGAAGCCTTTATAGTAGGCAATATAATACGAGATATTCGAATACCAGCAATTTGCCTTTACAGTAGAAGCAGAAGCAGAAGTAGAAGTAGAAGCAGAAGCCTTTACAGTAGGCAATATAGTACGAGATATTCGAATCCAGCAATTTGCCATTGAGTAACCATTTCTACATGCAACATTTTTATTGTAATTTTATTTATGCACATCAAAGATCAACCTTACAAGTTAAAAGTTGCAATAGAATTTATGTCGAAATAATTACTAAGGTAATGCAATACAGAAATCTCTTGTACACTGTGTTCCAGATTAAGGACAACATCAATTTCGTAGAACTTATTGATTGCATTTTACCACCCCCTTGTCTTTCCAAATATTTTGAAAGCCTTATTCTCTCTTTTGATTGAAACACCTGTCTCCTCTGTTAACTTATTTCAATGTAGCGCTAAGCGAACAGAAGAAATATACAAGCTGATCAGGTCGGCGACGTGACCCCGTGCTGATACTCGGGATGTGGGTTCGAGCACTGCGTTTGGATTTAAGGCTTTGCAGTGAAGAGCGTATTCAAAAAGTGTGAAGAATTCGAGATGTCGAGAAGGCATTGTGGTTATTACAATTACATATTATGTATCTGGTAAAAGTGACCAGTGGAATTTAAATATATATATATATATATATATATATATATATATATATATATATATATATATATATATATATATATATATATATATATATATATATATATATATATATATATATATATATATATACAGTACATATATATATATATATATATATATATATATATATATATATATATAAATATATATATACATATATATATACAGTACATATATGTACATATATATATATATATATATATATATATATATATATATATATATATATATATATATTGGTGTGAAATCGAGGCTATTCCTCAGCAAAATAGCAAGAAGGCGCTAAAGCAGACAGCTTGGTACATGGTTTTCCTTTATTCAGGGCGGCCTACGTTTCGAGATCCTTGTCTCATCCTCAAGGCTAAAAATACAAAGTAAAATATACAAATACAGCAAGAAGATATAGGATATATGTACAAATAAAATATGATAAAGTAAAACATCAGTAAAAAAGGTAAACCTAAAATAAAATTGTTAAAAAAAAAAAGAGAGAGAGAAATAGAAAATTTTTAACTAACAGACCATATTCCTCGAAGTTCAGTTGCTGTATGAAAAACAATAAACATAAGGCGGGGTGTGGTTTAAGCTATATACAGGGGCGTGGACGAGGAATGATTGTTCAAAGAGGGAATGCTTTTTGATCGCTAACGATTCAAGAATAGGAGGTGGTGTTCGTGTTGACTAGTTAGTATAATCTTAAAATCATTATAGTTTATTTTACTTTTGCATAGTTTTATGTGGTTTCTAATATTTGATGTTTCGGGATTAGACAACTTGCACCCAGTGCGAAAGCTAACGCCAATATGTGCGTCACATCTGACCTTAAGCAGTCGGCGTGTGTTTCCACGTATGTCTGACAATGGCATTGACAGCAAGTAAATAAATAAACAACACCGGACTGCATTAAAGGGGGCAGTTTTTCTTTGTGACGAAACATACCGCCAATAGTTCTTGGGTTCTTAAATATGAGCTTCACGTCAACTGCAGGAAAATAATTCGTTAAAATCCTTTTTAGATTGGGTAGGAAAGAGGTGTCATGCGTGAACGGAAAACTTATATAATATGTTAATTTATGTGCCAAGTGTGTGGTAGCAGGAGGGTGAAAGGACTTATCAATGCTCTCTTAACATACTAAAAAATAAATTGGATGGATAGCAGTTGGATTTAAAATAATCATAGAGAAACCTATTTCCTTGTGAAAAGATGCCAGTCGGATGTAAGTGTTATGGCGGTGCAGGACACGGCCTTTGTGTTTAATGATGAAGTTTACATGCAAGTGGAAGGTGTAGGAATGGGTAATCCATTGCTGCATTTTTGCTGATATTTTTATGCACAAATTCGAGAGAGAGCTGCTGGACAGCTGTCCTCTGTTTTCAAGCCGTTATTTTATCGCCGTTATGTTGACGACACTTTTGTACTTTTTAAAGAACGTCACCACTGTGACCAGTTTTTGCAGTATGCTAATTCGCTACATAATAACATTAAATTTACTTATGAATTAGAAAATAATAACCAATTATCCTTTTTAGACACCATCGTCATCTGTGAAGACAAGAGATTTCATACCGGTGTGTTCCGCAAGAAAATCTTTACTGGTCTTGGGCTGAATTTTTACAGTTCGTGCTTTTATAATTTTAAATTGAATTCCTGTCCACTCTCCTCCACAGGGCCATAACACTTACATCCGACTGGCATCTTTTCACAAGGAAATAGGTTTTCTCTATGATTATTTTAAATCCAACTGCTATCCATCCAATTTATTTTTAAAGTATGTTAAGAGAGCATTGATAAGTCCTTTCACCCTCCTGCTACCACACACTTGGCACATAAATTAACATATTATATAAGTTTTCCGTTCACGCATGACACCTCTTTCCTACCCAATCTAAAAGGATTTTAACGAATTATTTTCCTGCAGTTGACGTGAAGCTCATATTTAAGAACCCAAGAACTATTGGCGGTATGTTTCGTCACAAAGAAAAACTGCCCCCTTTAATGCAGTCCGGTGTTGTTTATTTATTTACTTGCTGTCAATGCCATTGTCAGACATACGTGGGAAACACACGCCGACTGCTTAAGGTCAGATGTGACGCACATATTGGCGTTAGCTTTCGCACTGGGTGCAAGTTGTCTAATCCCGAAACATCCAATATTAGAAACCACATAAAACTATGCAAAAGTAAAATAAACTATAATGATTTTAAGATTATACTAACTAGTCAACACGAACACCACCTCCCTATTCTTGAATCGTTAGCGATCAAAAAGCTTGTTCCCTCTTTGAACAATCATTCCTCGTCCACGCCCCTGTATATAGCTTAAACCACACCCCGCCTTATGTTTATTGTTTTTCATACAGCAACTGAACTTCGAGGAATATGGTCTGTTAGTTAAAAATTTTCTATTTCTCTCTCTCTTTTTTTTTTTAACAATTTTATTTTAGGTTTACCTTTTTTACTGATGTTTTACTTTATCATATTTTATTTGTACATATATCCTATATCTTCTTGCTGTATTTGTATATTTTACTTTGTATTTTTAGCCTTGAGGATGAGACAAGGATCTCGAAACGTAGGCCGCCCTGAATAAAGGAAACCATGTACCAAGCTGTCTGCTTTAGCGCCTTCTGCTCTATATATATATATATATATATATATATATATATATATATATATATATATATATATATATATATATATATTTAGCCAAGGCCACAGGAAAATTGTCTAAATATATTGTCACGTGCTATTTAGTGACATATAAATATATATATATATATATATATATATATATATATATATATATATATATATATATATATATATATATATATATATATATGTATGTATATATATATATATATATATATATATGTGTATGTATGTATGTATGTATATAATAATATATACATTATATATATATATAGATATATATGTATACAGTATATATGTCTCGGTAGTTCTTTTGCATATGTAGGTTAGCATCAGAGCCGCGGGGTGCCATGGAGCTTAGTATTCGTCTAAGGGTGCAATTTTAAACAAATATACTGCATATATAAGCAGCAATATAGTCATTTGGAGAGGTAAATGGTTGTAATACCGAAACAAGAATGCGACCATCATTCTGTCTGGTATGTTTAACGACAGAAAACATTCCGACTCTAAAAGGGATCTAAAATAGGGGCTGATTATTCTCTTGATGAATTTTATAATGACTGTTTAATACCTCTGCTGTTGGTGATACTTTATATTTTACAAGGACGTAAACGCAGGAGACCTAACTTGCAAAAAGGATTGACATCAATTCAACAAATTGCCTTTGCCAGCTGAAGTAGACGATAAATGCAAATATGATGACATTTAATCCTCTGGAGAAAAATATCTTTTCAGGTTCTGGCAGTATTTGGTGTGGCTGCTTTGTCACGTGACTTACATCATCATTATTTTCAAATTATATATTATACACATTGCAGGTATAGGAGTATCACAGTACGAATTAGCATCAAATTTCACTGAGCCTTTTTCGTCTATATTTGAAATAAAAATCGATCAGTATAATAATAATAATAATAATAATAATAATAATAATAATAATAATAATAATAATAATGTAGGCCCTGAATATGCAGGCATCAGCATTTTAAATCAGCAGAAAACATTCATGTGGAACCAATCAAGAGAGCTAAGAACATGCCAGTGATGGGGAGGAGGAGTGTGGGGCGTCAGCGGATCAGATGGGTGGATGTGGTGAGGAGGGATGTGGGTGAGGTGGGACTGGGGAAAGAAGAAGCAAGGAACAGAAATAGATGGAGAAAGTTGACTCGAGCGGCCGACCCTGCTATACAGTGGGATTAATAAGGTCGAAAGAAGAAGAAGAAGAGAAAACATTCATATTGAACAACTGACTATGGTTTCTTTTTATTCACAAATATTGAGGGTGAA
Source organism: Macrobrachium rosenbergii (assembly GCF_040412425.1). NCBI lineage: Eukaryota > Metazoa > Arthropoda > Malacostraca > Decapoda > Palaemonidae > Macrobrachium > Macrobrachium rosenbergii. The sequence goes on along the minus strand of NC_089797.1, from coordinate 17,194,678 downwards.
CTATTCATATCTTTGGCTTGGCAAGTTTTCCTCTTATATAAAATATTTCCTAAATTTCACGTTGAAAAACAGTTATTTAAAAAATTACTTATATCTTGCAGTATCTCCGGGCTCCTCTCTCTCTCTCTCTCTCTCTCTCTCTCTCTCTCTCTCTCTCTGTGAGTTAATTTGAACTTAATAATTTCAAAAATTGAAGTAATTTAGCTGCGAAGTTGGTAACATCCACGACTTCGCTTGAATAAAATAGAAAACTGGAGGCAAATTTATTCTCTGACTTTAAATGTGAAATATTTGATATTCGACTTGGTCGTTTTTCTTTTATTTAGGATTCATTGAAACGTTATTTGTCTGATGCCAGTTTTCAGTGCAATTGGAAACTAATGCCCGACAGAATTCATTTCAAATATTGGGTATGGAAAGAGGGACTAAAAATTAAAAGTTTTCAAAATTATCCTCTAAGAGCTCAGTGCCAATTGGAACTAAACATAGTTTTCATATCAGTTTATCTTTCAAAATTAACGTTTTTAAGGACCTTAGTAACCAACCAAGTTCCTCGTTGGGTAGGTGAGTTCCGTTCTCAGCTAGCACTCTGCTGGCCGCGAGTTCGAGTCTCCGACCGGCCAATGAAAAATGAGAGGAATTTATTTCTGGTGATAGAAATTCATTTCTCGAAATAATGTGGTTCGGATCCCACAATAAGTTGTAGGTCCCGTTGCTGGGTAACCAGTTGGTTCTTAGCCACGTAAAATAAATCTAATCCTTCAGGCCAGCCCTAGGAGAGCTGTTAATCAGCTCAGTGGTCTGGTTAAACTAAGGTATACTTAACTTTGTAACCAACCAACACCAACCACACCCCCCCCCCAAAAGAATTACCTAAGTCGTTTGTACATGGGAGTAGATAGCATAGTAAAACACGATTATATGCAGGCAATTGTTCGTAATATTTTGCCATTCTTCGATAAAGCCCGATCTATGATAGGGCTTTATTAATAAACGCTTCTTCTGAGGATTGCTGGCTGAGTGTTTGTACAGTCCCGTACCAGCGAAAGATGCACAAGCACCTTTAGACAGATTTACAGACTGTCAATTTGCTGACATGTGCAACCCGTTCTTCTGGGCACTGGGGGCCACATTACTATGAAAGGGTCCACAAGGATGAAATCTATGGAAGGTACCTTGTACAGTTTCTCAGTGAACAGCTATTATAAAAACTGTACTCATAAAGAACTCTCCCTACAACACTGAAAGATGCGTATACAAAAT
>NC_089797.1:17176914-17192915 GCF_040412425.1 Macrobrachium rosenbergii | reverse complement strand
AGTCATTAAGTGATTAAGGTAAGGTTTGTTAAACGTTTGGTAAATTTTTACCCTGAATCATAATCGTATTGTCGAGTTGAAAACACGATTTTCCTGTGATTTGGTGTGCGTGTTTCGAACATTAATGACATTCATTTTGGTACAGTAACAGATTAGTAGGACTAGTTTTAGAGATGAGGGGGTCCCCTTATAATCTATAATTGTGGGGAACTTCTGTGGAAAAAAGAGGTTTTTGGTAAGGGGGACGCAAAATAAAAGATTAGAATACATGGATGTATTCAAACATCCTCATAATACTTCTGAAAGTTATAATTGTGATTAAAATAAAGTTTATTGAATTTTTTTAAGTGACATCATGCACTAGCTAAACAGGGAGATTGTGACCTAGGTTATTTTAGGGGATGGTCCAGGTGGGACGAAGCCGCCCCTCAACCCCCGGCCAGGTAAGGTTAGGTTACGCTGGGTGTGGTTAGGTTAAGCTTCATCCCCATTATTTATTTTGATTTGCAATGGCATACGTTCGGTTAGGTATGGGTTGTTCCAAGGATTTACATAGCCCAGTCAGCCAGGTTAGAACCCAGCTCCGTAGGTTAGGTTAGTAGTGGTCAGGTCAGATTGGGTTAGGCTGCAACGCTATTCATTTTCATTTACAGTGTCATAGGTTAGGTTAGGTGGAGGTCCAAGATGGCGAAAATGTAAGAAAAAAATTCATGAATTAAACAAGACCATAAAGATACGCCTTAAAAGGCAAAACCAAAGATTAGCACAGAGCAAAACCTTGATGGATAACCCTGTGAACATAAACACAAATAGAAACAGTTTGAGGTAACACATTCAGAAATAGTCGATGATTTATACTCTAATAAATTATGGTAGAACCAAGTTATAGGTACACTGCGGGTATTTAGCAAGAAATGGCAGTTTCTTATATTATTTTGGATGCTTATTAGCAATTTAACATTAATTTTTGGCGGTCGGCTGTAATTAACCCCCGAAGTCCATCCAACAAGGGGTTTCCATACGCGATCTTCACAAGACAGAGCTCGGTTACGTCTATTTCGAACGGTTCATATCTCGTCCGGCAAGTGCAATAACTTGTTAACGTGTGGGTAACGCCCCCCCCCCTGCCGGGCCAGTACTAAACACGGCGAAGGGACATTCCATTTGGCCGACAACAAACAAATGGGTAAACGGTATTTCTAAGCAGTAGATACACGGCGGGTATTTAGCGAGAAATAAATCATTAGAATTTGCCATTTCCTTTCGTGATAGTAGCCTACATTTCCAGTCCCAGACACGCCTCGTTAAACCCTTAAGCAAAATTACTATTACTTCAGGCACCAAGGGAAAGGAGTTCCACAAGGTTTTTTTTTTCAGTACCAGATTTACCGTGATATACAGTAAACATTGTAAGCTGAACCAACCATCCCCATCCCCCCCTCGTAAAGGCTTTTATTAAATACTTGTAAACGTAATACGTATGCAACAGGAAAACTGAAAATTATAATCATAGTAAAATATTACTATTAATGTCATAGTTTTGTCATTTATTGAGCCGTAATGTCGTGTCAGTTCGTCAGTAGAAGGGTCGAGGTGTAGCCGTTATTGGGCTGGGCCTAGGGCATTAGGTACCCTCATGCCAGCTTTGTGTCTGGATGACTTTGACGTAGTCAGTAAATTTACAAAACGTGTCCAACCCATTCTTAACATTACATTAAATCACTATCTTCACCAACGAGCTTTCAGTTTTCCTCGGACAAGAAATTTTTTTTATATATAAAATGTCTGAGGGAAAAAGATGCGTAACACTGAACTTTAGTAAGAAACAGTTCAGTGGCTATCAGTTATTGATCTTTGACACACACTTGAACTGGGAAGCACTTTTCATCAACCATAGGGGCATATATAAACACAAACCAGCTGCGTGGCAGTGCGTGTGTATACGCTCACATATACACACACACACACACACACACACACACATATATATATATATATATATATATATATATATATATATATATATATATATATATGTGTGTGTGTGTGTGTGTGTGTGTGTTTTGTGAGAGTGTGCGTGTGTTTGTGTGTGTGTATACATACATATAAGTGAATACCAACGTTTTGATCCCAGGGTGGGAAACAACTATTAAGAGTGTAACAAAAAATTTATTGCGTTTGTATTGACAAAAGTAGTGATCATTGTACCTGGTAATTAGTCGTATACGGTGGCTCGTGGGTATGGTAGAAAAGGACATGGGGCTTGCAAACTCATCCAAAAAGTCTTGCTCAGAACCACAAAGGTAACACCCTCTGGAACCGTCCAAGGGAAAAGTTTAATGGGTATATATATGTGTGTGTGTGTGTGTATTTATATATGTATGTGTATATATGTGTGTAAAACAACATTCTTTTCCCTGCAAACCAGCCAATTTACCTACTTTCCGTTATGTAAGTGTAATGTTATGTGTACAACCCCTAGAGTGTTTATTTGATTTGATTTTTTTTATTGCGAGCTGCACCATATTACTGAAACTTAGTGAATTTTAGTTTGGAATGGACAGACGATTTCGTGTCTATATGCCTTATGCCCTAATTAAAACCAGTCTACAGTAATAAAAAAAGCTACTGGGTAAAAGTTTATCTATACAAACTTTTTGTATATATATGACTTTAAGCACGTGTATATCATCAGATTTTGCTGTTGCTTTATGAAAAGGGATGACCTCAAATAAAGATTAAGAATTCAACCACCTCATGTGTACAGGCTAGGAGAAGTTTGATAACAAGTTTAAAATTTTACTGTTCTACTGGGGTTTAACAGAATTGTAAAGATGATTCATCATAAATTTAGTTACGCTGTTTGAACATGACTGAACGTAGGTGCCCTGTTTTCCTAAGAGACTGAACGGTGGTTCCCTGTTTTTCTAAGAGACTGAACGTTGGTGCCCTGTTTTTCTAAGAGACTGAACGTTTGTGCCCTGTTTTTCTAAGAGAGTGAACGTTGGTGCCCTGTTTTTCTAAGAGACTGAACGTTGGTGCCCTGTTTTTCTAAGAGAGTGAACGTTGGTGCCCTGTTTTTCTAAGAGACTGAACGTTGGTGCCCTGTTTTTCTAAGAGACTGAACGTTGGTGCTCTGTTTTTCTAAGAGACTGAACGTTTGTGCCCTGTTTTTTTAAGAGACTGAACGTTGGTGCCCTGTTTTTCTAAGAGACTGAAAGTTTGTGCCCTGTTTTTCTAAGAGACTGAACGTTTGTGCCCTGTTTTTCTAAGAGACTGAACGTTGGTTCCCTGTTTTTCTAAGAGACTGAAACGTTTGTGCCCTGTTTTTCTAAGAGACTGAACGTTGTTGTTTTTCTAAGAGACTGAACGTTTGTGCTGTTTTTCTAAGAGACTGAACGTTTGTGCCCTGTTTTTCTAAGAGACTGAACGTTTGTGCCCTGTTTTTCTAAGAGACTGAACGTTGGTGCCCTGTTTTTCTAAGAGACTGAACGTTGGTGCCCTGTTTTTCTAAGAGACTGAACGTTGGTTCCCTGTTTTTCTAAGAGACTGAACGTTGGTGCCCTGTTTTTCTAAGAGACTTTGGTGCCCTGTTTTTCTAAGAGACTGAACGTTTGTGCCCTGTTTTTCTAAGAGACTGAACGTTGGTGCCCTGTTTTTCTAAGAGACTGAACGTTGGTGTCCTGTTTTTCTAAGAGACAGAACGTTTATGCCCTGTTTTTCTAAGAGACTGAACGTTGGTGCCCTGTTTTTTTTAAGAGACTGAACGTTGTGTGCCCTGTTTTTTTAAGAGACTGAACGTTGGTGCCCTGTTTTTTTAGAGACTGAACGTTGGTGCCCTGTTTTTTTTAAGAGACTGAACGTTTGTGCCCTGTTTTTTTAAGAGACTGAACGTTTGTGCCCTGTTTTTTTAAGAGACTGAACGTTGGTGCCCTGTTTTTCTAAGAGACTGAACGTTGGTGCCCTGTTTTTCTAAGAGACTGAACGTTGGTGCCCTGTTTTTTTTCTAAGAGACTGAACGTTGGTGCCCTGTTTTTCTAAGAGACTGAACGTTGGTGCCCTGTTTTTCTAAGAGACTGAACGTTGGTGCCCTGTTTTTCTAAGAGACTGAACGTTGGTGCCCTGTTTTTCTAAGAGACTGAACGTTGGTGCCCTGTTTTTCTAAGAGACTGAACGTTGTGCCCTGTTTTTCTAAGAGACTGAACGTTGGTGCCCTGTTTTTCTAAGAGACTGAACGTTGGTGCCCTGTTTTTCTAAGAGACTGAACGTTGGTGCCCTGTTTTTCTAAGAGACTGAACGTTGAGTGCCCTGTTTTTCTAAGAGACTGAACGTTGGTGCCCTGTTTTTCTAAGAGACTGAACGTTGGTGCCCTGTTTTTCTAAGAGACTGGTGTCCTGTTTTTCTAAGAGACTGAACGTTGGTGCCCTGTTTTTCTAAGAGACTGAACGTTGGTGCCCTGTTTTTCTAAGAGACTGAACGTTGGTGCCCTGTTTTTCTAAGAGACTGAACGTTGGTGCCCTGTTTTTCTAAGAGACTGAACGTTGGTGCCCTGTTTTTCTAAGAGACTGAACGTTGGTGCCCTGTTTTTCTAAGAGACTGAACGTTGGTGCCCTGTTTTTCTAAGAGACTGAACGTTTGTGCCCTGTTTTTCTAAGAGACTGAACGTTGGTGCCCCTGTTTTTCTAAGAGACTGAACGTTGGTGCCCTGTTTTTCTAAGAGACTGAACGTTGGTGCCCTGTTTTCTAAGAGACTGAACGTTGGTGCCCTGTTTTTCTAAGAGACTGAACGTTGGTGCCCTGTTTTTCTAAGAGAGTGAACGTTGGTGCCCTGTTTTTCTAAGAGACTGAACGTTGGTGCCCTGTTTTTCTAAGAGACTGAACGTTGGTGTCCTGTTTTTCTAAGAGACTGAACGTTGGTGTCCTGTTTTTCTAAGAGGCTGAACGTTGGTGCCTGTTTTTCTAAGAGACTGAACGTTGGTGCCCTGTTTTTCTAAGAGACTGAACGTTGGTGCCCTGTTTTTCTAAGAGACTGAACGTTGGTGCCCTGTTTTTCTAAGAGACTGAACGTTGGTGCCCTGTTTTTCTAAGAGACTGAACGTTGGTGCCCTGTTTTTCTAAGAGACTGAACGTTGGTGCCCTGTTTTTCTAAGAGACTGAACGTTGGTGCCCTGTTTTTCTAAGAGACTGAACGTTGGTGCCCTGTTTTTCTAAGAGAGTGAACGTTGGTGCCTGTTTTTCTAAGAGACTGAACGTTGGTTCCCTGTTTTTCTAAGAGACTGAACGTTGGTGCCCTGTTTTTCTAAGAGACTGAACGTTGGTGCCCTGTTTTTCTAAGAGACTGAACGTTGGTGCCCTGTTTTTCTAAGAGACTGAACGTTGGTGCCCTGTTTTTCTAAGAGACTGAATGTTGGTGCCCTGTTTTTCTAAGAGAGAACGTTGGTGCGTTTCTAAGAGTGAACGTTGGTGCCTTTTTTCTAAGAGACTGAACGTTGGTGCCCTGTTTTTCTAAGAGACTGAACGTTGGTGCCCTGTTTTTCTAAGAGACTGAACGTTGGTGCCCCTGTTTTTCTAAGAGAGAGTGAACGTTGGTGCCCTGTTTTTCTAAGAGACTGAACGTTGGTGCCCTGTTTTTCTAAGAGACTGAACGTTGGTGCCCTGTTTTTCTAAGAGACTGAACGTTGGTGCCCTGTTTTTCTAAGAGACTGAACGTTGGTGCCCTGTTTTTCTAAGAGACTGAACGTTGGTGCCCTGTTTTTCTAAGAGACTGAACGTTGGTGCCCTGTTTTTCTAAGAGACTGAACGTTGGTGCCCTGTTTTTCTAAGAGACTGAACGTTGGTGCCCTGTTTTTCTAAGAGACTGAACGTTGGTGCCCTGTTTTTCTAAGAGACTGAACGTTGGTTTGTTTTTCTAAGAGACTGAAACGTTGGTGCCTGTTTTTCTAAGAGACTGAACGTTGGTGCCCTGTTTTTCTAAGAGAGTGAACGTTGGTGCCCTGTTTTTCTAAGAGACTGAACGTTGGTGCCCTGTTTTTCTAAGAGACTGAACGTTGGTGCCCTGTTTTCTAAGAGACTGAACGTTTTTTTGTTTTTCTAAGAGACTGAACGTTGGTGCCCTGTTTTTCTAAGAGAGTGAACGTTGGTGCCCTGTTTTTCTAAGAGACTGAACGTTGGTGCCCTGTTTTTCTAAGAGAGTGAACGTTGGTGCCCTGTTTTTCTAAGAGACTGAACGTTGGTGCCCTGTTTTTCTAAGAGACTGAACGTTGGTGCCCTGTTTTTCTAAGAGACTGAACGTTGGTGCCCTGTTTTTCTAAGAGACTGAACGTTGGTGCCCTGTTTTTCTAAGAGATTGAACGTTGGTGCCCTGTTTTTCTAAGAGACTGAACGTTGGTGCCCTGTTTTTCTAAGAGACTGAACGTTGGTGCCCTGTTTTTCTAAGAGACTGAACGTTGGTTCCCTGTTTTTCTAAGAGACTGAACGTTGGTGCCCTGTTTTTCTAAGAGACTGAACGTTGGTGCCCTGTTTTTCTAAGAGACTGAACGTTGGTGCCCTGTTTTCTAAGAGAGAAACGTTGGTGCCTAAGAGACTGAACGTTGGTGCCCTGTTTTTCTAAGAGACTGAACGTTGTGCCCTGTTTTTCTAAGAGACTGAACGTTGGTGCCCTGTTTTTCTAAGAGACTGAACGTTGGTGCCCTGTTTTTTAAGAGACTGAACGTTGGTGCCCTGTTTTTCTAAGAGACTGAACGTTGGTGCCCTGTTTTTCTAAGAGACTGAACGTTGGTGTCCTGTTTTTCTAAGAGAGACTGTTGGTGCCGTTTTTCTAAGAGACTGAACGTTGGTTCCCTGTTTTTCTAAGAGACTGAACGTTGGTGTCCTGTTTTTCTAAGAGACTGAACGTTGGTGCCCTGTTTTTCTAAGAGACTGAACGTTGGTGTCCTGTTTTTCTAAGAGACTGAACGTTGGTGCCCTGTTTTTCTAAGAGACTGAACGTTGGTGCCCTGTTTTTCTAAGAGACTGAACGTTGGTGCCCTGTTTTTCTAAGAGACTGAACGTTGGTGCCCTGTTTTTCTAAGAGAGTGAACGTTGGTGCCCTGTTTTTCTAAGAGACTGAACGTTGGTGCCCTGTTTTTCTAAGAGAGTGAACGTTGGTGCCCTGTTTTCTAAGAGACTGAACGTTGGTGCCCTGTTTTTCTAAGAGACTGAACGTTGGTGCCCTGTTTTTCTAAGAGACTGAACGTTGGTGCCCTGTTTTTCTAAGAGACTGAACGTTGGTGCCCTGTTTTTCTAAGAGACTGAACGTTGGTGCCTGTTTTTCTAAGAGACTCAACGTTGGTGCCCTGTTTTTCTAAGAGACTGAACGTTGGTGCCCTGTTTTTCTAAGAGACTGAACGTTGCCCTGTGCCCTGTTTTTCTAAGAGACTGAACGTTTGTGCCCTGTTTTTCTAAGAGACTGAACGTTGGTGCCTGTTTTTCTAAGAGACTGAACGTTGGTGCCCTGTTTTTCTAAGAGACTGAACGTTGGTGCCCTGTTTTTCTAAGAGACTGAACGTTTGTGCCCTGTTTTCTTCTAAGAGACTGAACGTTGGTGCCCTGTTTCTAAGAGACTGTTTTTCCTAAGAGACTGAACGTTGGTGCCCTGTTTTTCTAAGAGACTGAACGTTTGTGCCCTGTTTTTCTAAGAGACTGAACGTTGGTGCCCTGTTTTTCTAAGAGACTGAACGTTGGTGCCCTGTTTTTCTAAGAGACTGAACGTTTGTGCCCTGTTTTTCTAAGAGAGTGAACGTTTGTGCCCTGTTTTTCTAAGAGACTGAACGTTGGTGCCCTGTTTTTCTAAGAGAGTGAACGTTTGTGCCCTGTTTTTCTAAGAGACTGAACGTTTGTGCCCTGTTTTTCTAAGAGACTGAACGTTTGTGCCCTGTTTTTCTAAGAGAGTGAACGTTGGTGCCCTGTTTTTGTAAGAGAGTGATCGTTGGTGCCCTGTTTTTCTAAGAGACTGAACGTTTGTGCCCTGTTTTTCTAAGAGACTGAACGTTTGTGCCCTGTTTTTCTAAGAGACTGAACGTTTGTGTGTTTTTCTAAGAGACTGAACGTTTTTGTTTTTCTAAGAGACTGAACGTTTGTGTTTTTTTCTAAGAGACTGCCCTGTGCCTGTTTTTCTAAGAGACTGAACGTTTGTGCCCTGTTTTTCTAAGAGACTGAACGTTGGTGCCCTGTTTTTCTAAGAGACTGAACGTTGGTGCCCTGTTTTTCTAAGAGACTGAACGTTGGTGCCCTGTTTTTCTAAGAGACTGAACGTTTTTTCTAAGTCTGTTTTTCTAAGAGACTGGAACGTTTGTGCCCTGTTTTTCTAAGAGACTGAACGTTGGTGCCCTGTTTTTCTAAGAGACTGAACGTTGGTGCCCTGTTTTTCTAAGAGACTGAACGTTGGTGCCCTGTTTTTCTAAGAGGCCTGAACGTTGGTGTCTGAACGAGACTGAACGTTGCCCTGTTTTCTAAGAGACTGAACGTTGGTGTCATGTTTTTCTAAGAGACTGAACGTTGGTGCCCTGTTTTTCTAAGAGACTGAACGTTGGTGTCCTGTTTTTCTAAGAGACTGAACGTTTATGCCCTGTTTTTCTAAGAGACTGAACGTTGGTGTCCTGTTTTTCTAAGAGACTGAACGTTTATGCCCTGTTTTTCTAAGAGACTGAACGTTGGTGTCCTGTTTTTCTAAGAGACTGAACGTTTGTGCCCTGTTTTTCTAAGAGACTGAACGTTGTGTCCTGTTTTTCTAAGCCTGAACGTGTTTTTCTAAGAGACTGAACGTTGGTGCCCTGTTTTTCTAAGAGACTGAACGTTGGTGCCCTGTTTTTCTAAGAGACTGAACGTTGGTGCCCTGTTTTTCTAAGAGACTGAACGTTGGTGCCCTGTTTTTCTAAGAGACTGAACGTTGGTGCCCTGTTTTTCTAAGAGACTGAACGTTGGTGCACTGTTTTTTCTAAGAGACTGAACGTTGGTGCCCTGTTTTTCTAAGAGACTGAACGTTGGTGCCCTGTTTTTCTAAGAGACTGAACGTTGGTGCCCTGTTTTTCTAAGAGACTGAACGTTGGTGCCCTGTTTTTCTAAGAGAGTGAACGTTGGTGCACTGTTTTTCTAAGAGACTGAACGTTGGTGCCCTGTTTTTCTAAGAGAGTGAACGTTGAGCACTGTTTTTCTAAGAGACTGAACGTTGGTGCACTGTTTTTCTAAGAGACTTTTTTTTCTAAGAGACTGAACGTTGGTGCCCTGTTTTTCTAAGAGACTGAACGTTGGTGCCCTGTTTTTCTAAGAGACTGAACGTTGGTGCCCTGTTTTTCTAAGAGACTGAACGTTGGTGCCCTGTTTTTCTAAGAGAGTGAACGTTTGCCCTGTTTTCTAAGAGACTGAACGTTGGTGCCCTGTTTTTCTAAGAGACTGAACGTTGGTGCCCTGTTTTTCTAAGAGACTGACTTGGTGCCCTGTTTTTCTAAGAGACGAACATTGGTGCCCTGTTTTTCTAAGAGACTGAACGTTGGTGCCCTGTTTTTCTAAGAGACTGAACGTTGGTGCCCTGTTTTTCTAAGAGACTGAACGTTGGTGCCCTGTTTTTCTAAGAGACTGAACGTTTTCTAAGAGAGTGAACGTGTTTTTTCTAAGAGACTGAACGTTGGTGCCCTGTTTTTCTAAGAGACTGAACGTTGGTGCCCTGTTTTTCTAAGAGACTGAACGTTGGTGCCCTGTTTTTTCTAGAGAGGAAGGTTGGTGCCCTGTTTTTCTAAGAGACTGAACGTTGGTGCCCTGTTTTTCTAAGAGACTGAACGTTGGTGCCCTGTTTTTCTAAGAGAGTGAACGTTGGTGCCCTGTTTTTCTAAGAGACTGAACGTTGGTGCCCTGTTTTTCTAAGAGAGTGAACGTTGGTGCACTGTTTTTCTAAGAGACTGAACATTGGTGCCCTGTTTTTCTAAGAGAGTGAACGTTGGTGCACTGTTTTTCTAAGAGAGTGAACGTTGGTGCACTGTTTTTCTAAGAGAGTGAACGTTGGTGCCTGTTTTTCTAAGAGACTGAACGTTGGTGCACTGTTTTTCAAGAGACTGAACGTTGGTGCCCTGTTTTTCTAAGAGAACGTTGGTGCCCTGTTTTTCTTTTCTAGAGTGAACGTTGGTGCACCGTTTTTCTAAGAGAGTGTTTTTCTAAGAGACTGAACGTTGGTGCCCTGTTTTTCTAAGAGAGTGAACGTTGGTGCCCTGTTTTTCTAAGAGACTGAACATTGGTGCCCTGTTTTTCTAAGAGAGTGAACGTTGGTGCCCTGTTTTTCTAAGAGAGTGAACGTTGGTGCACTGTTTTTCTAAGAGAGTGAACGTTGGTGCACTGTTTTTCTAAGAGACTGAACGTTGGTGCCCTGTTTTTCTAAGAGACTGAACGTTGGTGCCCTGTTTTTCTAAGAGACTGAACGTTGGTGCCCTGTTTTTCTAAGAGACTGAACGTTGGTGCCCTGTTTTTCTAAGAGACTGAACATTGTTGTTTTTCTAAGAGACTGAACATTGGTGCCCTGTTTTTCTAAAGAGAGGTGAACGTTGGTTTTTTTCTAAGAGAGTGAACGTTGGTGCCTCTGTTTTTCTAAGAGACTGAACGTTGGTGCCCTGTTTTTCTAAGAGACTGAACGTTGGTGCCCTGTTTTTCTAAGAGACTTGGTGCCCTGTTTTTTCTAAGAGACTGAACATTGGTGCCCTGTTTTTCTAAGAGAGTGAACGTTGGTGCACTGTTTTTCTAAGAGACTGAACGTTGGTGCCCTGTTTTTCTAAGAGACTGAACGTTGGTGCCCTGTTTTTCTAAGAGAGTGAACGTTGGTGCACTGTTTTTCTAAGAGACTGAACGTTGGTGCCCTGTTTTTCTAAGAGACTGAACGTTGGTGCCCTGTTTTTCTAAGAGAGTGAACGTTGGTGCACTGTTTTCAAGAGACTGAACGTTGGTGCCCTGTTTTTCTAAGAGACTGAACGTTGGTGCTGTTTTTCTAAGAGACTGAACGTTGGTGCCCTGTTTTTCTAAGAGACTGAACGTTGGTGCCCTGTTTTTCTAAGAGACTGAACGTTGGTGCACTGTTTTTCTAAGAGACTGAACGTTGGTGCCCTGTTTTTCTAAGAGAGTGAACGTTGGTGCCCTGTTTTTCTAAGAGACTGAACGTTGGTGCCCTGTTTTTCTAAGAGACTGAACGTTGGTGCCCTGTTTTTCTAAGAGAGTGAACGTTGGTGCCCTTTTTTTTCTAAGAGACTGAACGTTGGTGCCCTGTTTTTCTAAGAGACTGAACGTTGGTGCCCTGTTTTTCTAAGAGAGTGAACGTTGGTGCACTGTTTTTCTAAGAGACTGAACGTTGGTGCACTGTTTTTCTAAGAGAGTGAACGTTGGTGCACTGTTTTTCTAAGAGAGTGAACGTTGGTGCACTGTTTTTCCGTTGGTGCCCTTTTTTCTAAGAGACTGAACGTTGGTGCCCTGTTTTTCTAAGAGAGACTGAAGAGACGTTGGTGCCCTGTTTTCAAGAGAGACTGAACGTTGGTGCCCTGTTTTTCTAAGAGACTGAACGTTGGTGCCCTGTTTTTCTAAGAGACTGAACGTTGGTGCCCTGTTTTTCTAAGAGAGTGAACGTTGGTGCACTGTTTTTCTAAGAGACTGAACATTTGTGCCCTGTTTTTCTAAGAGACTGAACGTTGGTGCCCTGTTTTTCTAAGAGACTGAACATTGGTGCCCTGTTTTTCTAAGAGAGTGAACGTTGGTGCACTGTTTTTCTAAGAGACTGAACGTTGGTGCCCCCCTGTTTTCTAAGAGACTGAACGTTGGTGCCCTGTTTTTCTAAGAGAGTGAACGTTGGTGCCCTGTTTTCTAAGAGACTGAACGTTGAACGTTGGTGCCTGTTTTTCTAAGAGACTGAACATTGGTGCCTGTTTTCTAAGAGACTGAAACGTTGGTTCCCTGTTTTCTAAGAGACTGAACGTTGGTGCCCTGTTTTTCTAAGAGACTGAACGTTGGTGCAACTTGTTTTTTTCTAAGAGACTGAACGTTTTCGGTGAGACTGGAACGTTGCCCTGTTTTTCTAAGAGACTGAACGTTGGTTCCCTTTTTCCTAAGAGACCCTTGTTTTTTTATTTTTCAAGAGAGAACGTTGGTGCCCTGTTTTTTCAAGAGACTGAACATTGGTGCCCTGTTTTTCTAAGAGACTGAACGTTGGTGCCCTGTTTTTCTAAGAGACTGAACGTTGGTGCCCTGTTTTTCTAAGAGACTGAACGTTTGTGCCCTGTTTTTCTAAGAGGACTGAACGTTGGTGCCTGTTTTTCTAAGAGAGTGAACGTTGGTGCCTGTTTTTGGTGGACTAAGAGATTGAACGCTGGTGCACTGTTTTCTAAGAGAGTGAACGTTGTGCCCTGTTTTTCTAAGAGACTGAAGAGACTGAACGTTGCCCTGTTTTTCTAAGAGACTGAACGTTGGTTGTTTTTCTAAGAGACTGAACGTTGGTGCACTGTTTTTCTAAGAGACTGAACGTTTCTGAACCCTGTTTTTCTAAGAGACTGAACGTTGGTGCCCTGTTTTTCTAAGAGACCGAACGTTGGTGCACTGTTTTCCTAAGAGATTGAACGTTGGTGCACTGTTTTTAGAACGTCTAAGAGACTGAACGTTGGTGCCCTGTTTTTCTAAGAGACTGGAACGCCCTGTTTTTCTAAGACGTTGGTGCCCTGTTTTTCTAAGAGACTGAACGTTTGTGCCCTGTTTTTCTAAGAGACTGAACGTTGGTTCCCTGTTTTTCTAAGAGACTGGAACGTTTTTCTAAGAGATTTGAACCTGAGCTGGTGCCTGTTTTTCTAAGAGACTGAACGTTGGTGCCTGTTTTCTAAGAGAGTGAACGTTGGTGCCCTGTTTTTCTAAGAGAGTGAACGTTGGTGCCCTGTTTTTCTAAGAGAGAACGTTGGTTCCTGCTTTTTCAAGACCGAACGTTGGTGCCTGTTTTTCTAAGAGACTGAACGTTGGTTCCCTGTTTTCTAAGAGAGAGGAACGTTGGTGCCTCTGTTTTTCTAAGAGAGTGAACGTTGGTGCCCTGTTTTTCTAAGAAAGACTCTTTCTAAGAGAGGAACTTGGTGCCTGTTTTTCTAAGAGACTGAACGTTGTTTTTTCTAAGAGATTGAACGTTGGTGCCCTGTTTTTCTAAGAGACTGAATGTTGGTGTCCTGTTTTTCTAAGAGACTGAACTTGAACCTAAGAGATTGAACGCTGGTGCCCTGTTTTTCTAAGAGACTGAACGTTGGTGCCCTGTTTTCAAGAGAGTGAACGTTTGTGCCCTGTTTGCCTAAGAGACTGAACGTTGATGCCCCTGTTTTTCTAAGAGACTGAACGTTGGTGCCTGTTTTTCTAAGAGACTGAACGTTGGTGCCTGTTTTCCCTAAGAGACTGAACGTTGTTTTTCTAAGAGACTGAACGTTGGTGCCCTGTTTTTCTAAGAGACTGAACGTTGGTGCCCTGTTTTTCTAAGAGACTGAACGTTGGTGCCCTGTTTTTCTAAGAGACTGAAACGTTGGTGTCCTGTTTTCTAAGAGACTGAAATGTTGGTGCCCTGTTTTTCAAGAGACTGAACGTTGGTGCCCTGTTTTTGTAAGAGACTGGAACGTTGGTGCCCTGTTTTTCAAGAGACTGAAACATTGGTGCCCTGTTTTTCTAAGAGAGTGAATTCTAAGAGACTGAACGTTGGTGCACTGTTTTCTCAAGAGACTGAACGTTGGTGCACTGTTTTCTAGGGCCTGTTGTTTTTCTAAGAGACTGAACGTTGGTGCACTGTTTTCTAAGAGAACGTTGGTGCCTGTTTTTCTAAAACGTTGGTGCCTGTTTTTCTAAGAGAGACTGAAACGTTGGTGCCCTGTTTTTCTAAGAGACTGAACGTTGGTGCCTGTTTTTCAAGAGACTGAACGTTGGTGCACTGTTTTTTCTAAGAGACTGAAACGTTGGTGCCCTGTTTTTCTAAGAGCCTGAACGTTGGTGCCCTGTTTTTCTAAGAGCCCTGTTTTCCTAAACGTTGGTGCACTGTTTTTCCCTGTTTTTCTTAAGAGACTGAACGTTGGTGCCCCTGTTTTTCTAAGAGACTGAACGTTGGTGCACTGTTTTTCTAAGAGATCGAACGTTGGTGCCCTGTTTTTCTAAGAGACTGAACAAGCAGAAGAGACAGTTATGCCCTGTTTTTCTAAGAGACTGGAACGTTGGTTCCCTGTTTTTCAAGAGAACGTTTGAAACGTTGTTTTTCTAAGAGACTGAACGTTGGTGCCCTGTTTTTCTAAGAGACTGAACGTTGGTGCCCTGTTTTTCTAAGAGACCGAACGTTGGTGCCCTGTTTTTCTAAGAGAGTGAACGTTGGTGCCCTGTTTTTTCTAAGAGACGTGAACGAATGCTGGTGCCTCTGTTTTTCTAAGAGAGTGAACGTTGGTGCCCTGTTTTTCTAAGAGACTGAACGTTTGTGCCCTGTTTTTCTAAGAGACTGAACGTTGGTGCCCTCTGTTTTTCTAAGAGACTGAACGTTGGTGCCTCTGTTTTTCTAAGAGATCGAAACGTTGGTGCCCTGTTTTTCTAAGAGACTGAAATCACAGGTGCCCTGTTTTTCTAAGAGACTGAACGCTGGTGCCCTGTTTTTCTAAGAGATTGAGACTGAACGTTTGGTGCCCTGTTTTTTCTAAGAGACTGAACGTTTGTGCCCCCCTGTTTTTCTAAGAGACTGAACGTTGGTGCCCTGTTTTTCTAAGAGCCTGAAACGTTGGTGTTTTTTCAAGAGACCTGTTTTTCTAAGAGAGTGAACGTTGGTGCCCTGTTTTTCTAAGAGACTGAACGTTGGTCCTGTTTTTCTAAGAGACTGAACGTTGGTGCCCTGTTTTTCTAAGAGAGTGAACGTTGGTGCCCTGTTTTTCTAAGAGACCTGAACGTTGGTGCCCTGTTTTTCTAAGAGACTGAACGTTGGTGCCCTGTTTTTCTAAGAGAGGAACGTTGGTGCCCTGTTTTTCTAAGAGACTGAACGTTTGTGCCCTGTTTTTCTAAGAGACTGAACGTTGGTGCCCTGTTTTTCAAGAGCCTGAACGTTGGTGCCCTGTTTTTCTAAGAGGAACGTTGGTGCCCTGTTTTCTAAAAAGACTGAACGTTTGTGCCTCTGTTTTTCTAAGAGAGTGAACGTTGGTGCCCTGTTTTTCTAAGAGACTGAACGTTGGTGCCCTGTTTTTCTAAGAGACTGAACGTTGGTGCCCTGTTTTTCTAAGAGACTGAACGTTGGTGCCCTGTTTTTCTTAAGAGAGTGTGAACGTTGGTGCCCTGTTTTTCTAAGAGCCTGAACGTTTGTGCCTCTGTTTTTCAAGAGACTGGAACGTTGGTGCCTGTTTTTCTAAGAGACTGAACGTTGGTGCCCTGTTTTTCTAAGAGGAGCCTGAACGTTGGTGCCCTGTTTTTCTAAGAGACTGAAACGTTGGTTCCCTGTTTTTCTAAGAGACTGAACATTGGTGCCTTCTGTTTTTCTAAGAGACTGAAACGTTGGTGCAATGTTTTTCTAAGAGACTGAACATTGGTGTCCTGTTTTCTAAGAGACTGAACGTTTGTACTGTTTTTCTAAGAGACTGAACGTTTGGTTCCTGTTTTCTAAGAGACTGAACGTTGGTGCCCTGTTTTTCTAAGAGACTGAACGTTGGTTGGTGCCCGTTTTTCTAAGAGCCTGAACGTTGCGCCTCTGTTTTTCTAAGAGACTGAACGTTGGTTCCCTGTTTTTCAAGAGCCTGAACGTTGGTGCCCTGTTTTTCTAAGAGACTGAACGTTAAGTTCTGTTTTCTAAGAGACTGAACGCGTTGGTGCCCTGTTTTTCTAAGAGAGTGAACGTTTGTGCCCTGTTTTTCTAAGAGACTGAACGTTTGTGCCCTGTTTTTCAAGAGACTGGAACGTTATGCCCTGTTTTTCTAAGAGACTGAACGTTGGTGCCCTGTTTTCTAAGAGCCTGAACGTTGGTG
>NC_089797.1:17147894-17176414 GCF_040412425.1 Macrobrachium rosenbergii | reverse complement strand
CAAATTCTAATAAACTTTGGGATAAGAATTTCTATTAAACTTTTGTATAAGTTTCCGTAGGCCAATTAAGATAAGAACGTGAGCAATTTAAAGAATTCCAGGAGTTAAGACTGCCTTTTCATTAATCTTGTTATTACATTTACTGTATATTTGCATTTGACGTGTCTTGTCCTCGAGTTTTAAGATTACGAGCGATGCAGGAAATGTCTGATATAAAAAGGAAGCTCAGGCCATCTATTTTATTACAAAACCTTGGAATTAAGTGTTAATTCAAGAAATCCATCAATGTAAAATCAGCGTGCAAACTAAGGTAAATCAAAAGATCCTTTTGTGTACACAGTTGGTAAAATGGCCAATCGAACATTTTTCTCACTTAACATTTAGTATTTCTCATAAGGGACAGCTACTGTGGAAGGAAAAATTTATTTGCACAGATTAAGATTAAGTGAAAGAGACACTGGTATTTAAAAGATAAATTCTTATTACAATCACTTGTTAGAAGTCTTGTCAAATCAGAAAAAAATTAACTTAACCTTGAGCCTATAGTCTAAATATTTTAAATTGCTTTATGTTTTTTTCCCACGAAGTTCACAAGTCAATCTAAATATGTTGATTAGCCTAAAGTACCCTAATCCACTAACTTTTGATGTCTACTTATAGCTCACTGATTAACCAAATACCATCTTACACTAATGATTATCTGAATCCTACATTAAACAACTACTAAGCAATCACAGTTAACCATCCAAAGATACTCAACTCCTTGATTAACCTATTTTAACAGACTAGCTGGATTAAATGACCATTTTTTTAGTCATCTTATAATTCCCATGCAGTGTTCAAATTCTCAAAAGAGCCCCTGCTTGCATGCCAAGGAACACATTAAAAGCACTATATTTGCAATATTCAATTTTGTGCTCAGGTTTTGGAGGCAAATCTAGGGGCTGATATGCTGTTTAAATGCCCAAACAAGAAAATACTCATAACCTTCTATTGTTGTTAGACCAATGGTATTACAGCCTCCTGGTGATGAAGCTATTTACCTTAACACCATAACCATTTAAAATGAGTACAAAAGGTAGGAATATTTAGCAATAGAACAAATCACAACCTTTTTAGTTGAAGGTTAAGAATAATCACCTAAAAATGGAAAAGTCTGGTACTGCAGTGGCACCTGAACAAAAATTGTTTAGGTTAAGTATTTTTATTGACAGGTTCTGAGAACTTCAGATATCCTCTACAGATCTAATAGTTTTGTTTCTTATATCAATAGTACTAGATTTGACCCATAACTATAAAGTTCATGCTCATTACGAAATGAAAGATTGTTTTTTTTCATGTCATGGATTAATGCATCAATACTCAGAATGCTACTCTAGTCAGATTACTGAAAATCTTTCTAAACTATTAAAAGCAAAATTACTTAAAACTAGACTATACAGAACCTACTTGTAATTCCATTTCACTTCAGTTACATTTCTCCTATTACTCTTACTCTTACCTTCAGAGATAGCCCCAATTAGCATCTGGTAAGCTGTATTTCTAGTGATGACTTTCTCCTTGACTGAAGCAAATTAGCACTTCAGTGCTCTTAAAGCTTGAAGTTCAAGATCCACCTGCAAAAGAAACCATAAATCACTAGAAGAACAAATTGAGTCTTACTTAACATACATAGTAATTGTGATAAGAATATTGTAGGCGACCTGTGGTTTGCCCGAATTAAAATTTTCTATTCAGAAAATTTTATGGATACTTAGGAAAATATGCCTCACACCTAAACTTATCAATAGACTTTTGTCAATATAGCAGCTCGCTCACTCTTCACTATTAGGAAAATGTTTCTGTAATACTATGAAGAAATTTTCAGCAACACTGAATTAAGCAGTACCATCATTTTTTTTTTTCTTATGGAAAGTAAGGTTAAAAGATTGATAAGCAAGATATTTCCCTCACTAATCGTTAGCTACCTAAATGCAGTCATGTCAAAGCTCGTTAATAGATGTCCCACTTTTGATTCATTGAATTTATGATCCCATCACTTTACCTACTTCGAATTCTCGAATTCTCTTATTCTCCAGTTAATCTTTCTCGACATGCATGGACTTGACAGATTTACGATTTATAATTGACTCGTGCAGCAAGACGAGTCGGTTTACGTTAGATACTTGAGATATTTATACCTATTCGAAAACTGCAGTATGTTAAAATCCCTAAAAACTCCAAGTCTAGGAACGTGAAAGATTGAGTCTCCTTTAACTACTCACATTCAAACCTCATTCATTTGAATCTTGTACTGTTAACGAATGGTTGGACACAGGAACCTCCTGGCCAGGTTGAAATGCTTTCCCCAAAAGTTTTTTTCTGTTGTGCTTCTATTCCTGCTGGTGTGATCCATTCACTTTTGGTTTCTGAACCAGGCAAAGTCTATTGAGTCCTACTGTGGTTGTAGTCCCCCATAATTGTTAGTTGAAATTAAAATCTCCCCACCTCAACAATGTAAAAAAGAAAATCAAACTAAGTCTGAGAAAAAAATGTGAGATAATTTACACAATTTAGCTGCCCGGTGTTCATTCCCAAACTGAGGTATAGTTACAATACCAGTATATCCTAAGTCGTATAGCCAACGGAACCTTTAAAATATAAATTTTAATACGGAGTTCCCTACTGTTAAAAGGCACTGACATTCTTCTTTACTGACCTAGGTCTACATTTGTTCTTTATCTTAGAATCTTAACTTTCAAAAGTACACGAACAGTTATCTTGCTCTTACCTTCCTTCCAGTTACTGTGCCCCACTGTTTCGAAATAAATTGTTCACAAACGATGCAGGACCATAAATTTATTATAGAGTTCAGGTACACCTGCAAAAAATCAAAATTCAGTCAACAGTTTAGATAACTGAGGTGTGTTTATATATTATTACAAGCATTAACCTTGAAAAACTTAGCAATTAACATTTAATTAAATGTTTAAAACTACCTTTTTCGCAGGCTACCTTCTCGACTATGACTTTAGTAACCAAATGAATTTAAATTAACCTTGCATTGATGAATATTGCTAAACAGGTCTTCTTGACACCTAAAACATGTACCTGACAAAAGCCATCACGAAGCCAAATCATTTTTAAAAAAATTACGTTATTGCAACGTTTCAAGTTAAATCAAATACCGGTAACTTATACCGAGTAAATTTTAGCTTTTCACAAAATTACAGACTCAGGAACAAACCTTTGCAGCTAACTATTACCGGGAGCTGTCTACCTTCACCATAACTATTTACACATTACAAATAATTGCTGAATGTTTTAAAAGTTTCCTCCCGTTTCGCTTCTAGGTAATTTAAAAGCACGAATTAGCTTACGTGAACAGCAAAGACGGAATCTGGTTATGCAGTTTCCCCATATTCTGTGGTTATTAAAAATTCCTTAAGAACACTTTAGAATTCTAACATACATTCGCTCTCCTAGAAACATTCAACATTATTAAGCAACAGTGCAATAGTGCTAGCACAACGCTATCGCATTTTGAAAAAATAAAATTCTAAAATTAATGTTTCTCGAAAAGTCCATTTCAGCTGAAGGCGCTCATATAAACAAGAATGCAAATTGAGAGATCCACACTGTGATGTCCTTTAGAGAAGGGAAAGTTTCTCTTGAAACTATATTCACTCCTGATCTCAAGTTGGAATTTACTGTACAGTCTTAGAAAAGGAAAAATTAAAGGCTCAAAACCAACATTCGTCTTCCATCTTGTCTTCCAACATCTCTTCCATCTTGTATAGGCTCTAAACCAACATTCGTCTTCCATCTTGGTTATAATTCGATTTGTTCTATAGCTGTTTTTAATTCCACCCTTTGGTTGTATATGCACTGCTTTTCAAATTTATGAGGAACAGTGTAACTTCATTACACAAACATTCTAGCTTTGATAGACAGCCAGTGCAACTTAATACAAGGATAATCCTGTCGCAAGGAGCAACACTTCATTAATCTTGCCACGCTAGTGCATCAATGAAAATGCATTATGCTTAGCAGGAGGGGGAACAGAGAAATAGAGGGGTTATTTAGCTACAAGTAGTCATGCAAAGCAAAAACTTCTTGCCAAATTTATCAATGGAATGAGAAAAATAAGGCACTGAATATGGCATGGATTTTAAAAGTTGAAAAGGTTTGGATTAGGATATTCACGAATTATAAATACTAATAATTTCTTAAATTGTCTGAAGTAAAACGCTGGAAATTGGAGTTTATATATGAATTTAAGCTAATTACTTGCGGTTATGCTAAATTAATATTCCTTGCAGTTATGGTTAAGGGATATTTCACTCACTATGATCGATGTGGACAATGTAAAACTCGATCAGTGGACTAAAATTCCTTAACACATAGATTGAAATAACCACTAAAAAAAACTTTTTTTGCATATATTTTCCAATAGGCAAACAGGACAAGACTTATTTTGACTTTAAAAATTGTCCCAAAAACAAACCTAAGACTTCTTGCCTCCACTGGATTTACCATCCAATTTTTGAGAACTTTCGCATTCAAAAGAGCCATGTCCACCCAGAAGTTGGATGTATAAATAACAGTTGTAAAAACTGTAAACAAATGCAACACAAAATGCTACACACAATGTTAAGCTTCTGGCAGTTTTGTTGCAGATCCATTGCAATGGAACAAGTCTAGTGGGTCCTTCCATTTTCCAGTCTCAAATTACAGGAGACTGGTCGTGGTCTTCGCTTTATGCTCCTCGGGCGCAATTTGGCAAGCCATTTTATTCATACATCATCCTGCTTTGGGTGTTAAAATACTTTGTACTCTTTGAATTCACCTGAAAACCATTCTGACACCCACCCATCAAGTAGCTCTTCACACAAGGTACACACCAAAAATGGTATCTCCAGCCTCCAGGTACTTTGTGAATAAAGGATTGTGCGCTCATGAAAACACTACAATTTCAACCTAGTTACTTTCAGGTGACTTCACCTGTCTTATCAAAAGGGTCAGTGAGGGTAGTTTACTGAAGCCCTCCCTCCTCCCGTCTTCTAATTCCACACATTGCAATAATTGATATGCACTGTTATAGATCCTTTGGTGCAATTCCATTTCACTGACCATTAATGCAACCTTAGAAATGTGCATTGCACATGGTAATTTCAAACATGGCATTAACGGCCTTTGAAGCCCTAATCACTTTTTTCATCACTATCTTGACACTTTGCATTCCTATCCCAAATTACACAGTATTGGAAAGTTTCAACCTCTAGCATTATGCATCTGAGTATCCAGGCTATATTTGGACCCTCTCATGTTATAAGCAAACTCACTTACACAGCTACAGAGATGTCTAGGTTTTGACGTCTATGGCAAACTCACTGCTACAGAGATGTCTAGGTGGTCTACTAAAACATTGCATTCATGCGAAACTGGTTGGTATGAAAGTAAAATTAGCCATTTTTCCAGTGCTGCCAAAGCACTCTTAATAAAAGTGCCAAACAATACTTAGGGACTTCCAACACTTCTAGTTTGCCTGTGGCCATCTAAACAATGTAGAAAGAAGCATGATCTTATCAAAATAAGATTTTGCCAGTCGAGTGGGTGGCTCTCCAAAAAGGGCCACTGATTCACCTAAAATGCTGACTCCCAAGAATTCCCAGTTGATCCAGCATGGAGGGTTATGATGTAGGACTCTTACCTTGGTAATTATACACAAGAGTACTACGCGGAGATACCGTTTATTAATGAAATATCTTGGAATGAATATATAAAAGGGCGTTATAATGTTGTGCAGAGAATTGAGAAATTCTAGACTTGAAAAATTTGCCGTCATTTACGTTTGCTTTTACGTCACTGAGATCTCTGCATAGCACCATGTTTTAGTACAAGCCCGTCAGAGATGAACGTAAAAGCCAACAAAAGATTAAATTTTAAAAATTCTCCATTACTCAAATTATGTCTGTACTGCATTACTTACACCCTTTCTATATTGTTCACTCAAAAAAATCTGGCATTTCATTCCCTATGATTTAAGGAAAATTTATACTCGCAACACCAAATTAGGAAGCTAAGTATTAGCTCCACGCCTGTTTTTGCCTTGGAAACTGGTTTTTTCTACACTTTTAGGGCTTCTGATACTAGCGGTGCATTTGTTTGTTGTCGGCCAAATGAAATGTCCCTTCGCCGTGTTTAGTACTGGGCCGGGGGGGCCGGTACCCCTACGTTAACAAGTTACTGCATTTGCCGGACGGGATATGAACCGTTCCAAACAGACGTATATCCCCGTGCTCTGTCTTGTGAAGATCGCGTATGGAAACCCCTTGTTGGGTGGACTTCAGGGGTTAGTTACAGGTTAATTACATTCGACCCCCCAAAAATAACGTTAAATTGTAAATAAGCAACCAAAATACTATAAAAAACTGCCATTTCTAGCTAAATACCCGCCGTGTATCTATTACTTAGATCTACCACAAAAACTGAAGAGTGCTAAATTCGGCATGGAATATAACAATTCAGTCAAAATCCAGGAGCAAGGAGGACACAGCTGAAACAAAGTCACCATGGCTCGAAACTAAAACCAGGTTTTTCACGGAACTCCTAATTCCAAAATCTTCATTAATTTCTGAAAATTCAAAATCACGTTTCAGCATTTTATCATGGACTCTCAGTTCCAGAAGACGTTCTTGATACGCAGTCCATGTTACCCACAATGCACTTAAAAGTCCCATCGTGTTGAAGAAATTTTTAAATTTTCAAGCGTATCCGTATACAATGTCAACTTAAATTTTCAGTTATGTTAGACCATTTCACCTTTGCTGCTCTATATATACCCTTTTCTATATAGTTAAAAATAATATATCGCGCGTAGTAATTCTGTAGGATTACCATTGCCTTTTCGATAGGAACGCAGGGAACGCAGAACATTTTCACGTGCTTGTTTAAAACATACAGAAGCACTACATTTTGTGATATGCCACTTAACCCGGTGAATATATGGGCAAAGGTTTTATATAATTTTGTGCACAAATAAAACAAAATCCTGAAGGGCCATGGTGCTGAAAGCAAAAGTAAAATCTGAACTTAATTGGACCTTCGGCAAAATCCACCGAACTTGAGAAAAACTGCGTTCGCAAGATTCCACAATAACAAGATTGATTACAAGCCACAAAATATTAGGAACTACTAAGACGTCTCCCAAATATTACACAAATATTATCGATGGGGCAGAAATACATCACCCAAAGTAAAGGAGCATGAATATTAATGAAGTAACTTTAGAAAACTACGAAAGCATGGCACGCTGACTATTCAGTAGGTTATTCCACAAAAGAACAAGAAATTTGCAACATTAAATTACAATAAAAATCGCCACGATGCAGAATTCTACTCAAACCAGTAAGCAAATAAACGTCATGGATCAAATGAAGACGGGCAGCATGGCCTCCAAATCATAAACCCACTATTTCCTTCACTCTTGACTAAACACTTGAAAGCAAACGTCAGTTTACATGAATGGTTGTGTAAAGAACCTTTGGTCTCCTTACCTGTTAGATGACGAAAGCCTTAATCGTCCGGTCTTATAAACTAACCAGGGCAAGTTATTCCGCAGAAGTCATTGCAAGCAACGTGAAAGTTTTGACAGTTCCAAAAATAATTATATTTTACTACAACCGACCACATTCCGGTTCAGACACTTCACGATCGTGCAGATTTCCACACACGTCTGCTTGCATCTGTTAACACCACGTAGACCAAACTGACGTCCAGTGTACTGATCCTCGGAGTCAGTTTTGAGTTTTTCCAGTAACTGCTTTCAACTACTTTTTAGCCAATCACAAGCGTCCGGGTCATTCTGGTCTTACGGAGACGGAAACGATGTCCTCCGATTGGCAGAAGGAAAGCACAGCACCTTGAGGAGTATTATTACGTTCTTAACAGCCATTTCGAAGGACAATTCATTCTGGCAATTCTATAATATTTCTGAATTAATTCAGTGTTTATCACCGGCGAGATAAAAAAACATTAGGCTAGGAAAATAAAAATCACATCAGCGTAGAGAGAGAGAGAGAGAGAGAGAGAGAGAGAGAGAGAGAGAGAGAGAGAGAATTACTTTACTGAGAATATTCCACCAGTCTCTTATACGACAATAAGTAATTACTGAAAATATTGCACTGCAAATCCAACCCTCAAACGCGTGATTCGTTGAAAGGAATCTCTCCTACTTATGGAAAGACCACGCAATTCTAAAGTAGCAATGAAGGTTTTCTGCATTAAAATCCTCGATGTCCTCTCTAACTATAAAACCTGAAGAAAAATTAGGAAAGTAACTTCTAAAAGTGCGAATTCGGATGAATAAACCAGGACTGAATAAAACCGTGGATGTAGGGGACAATTAATGTGACAGCTTCGTGATGTCCCCAATGACTAAATTCTAATAAACTTCCAAAGTTTCTGGCTATATGACATTTGGATAACGTATATTGAAGCTAATCGTAGTGCGCACGCGCGCGAGAGAGAGAGAGAGAGAGAGAGAGAGAGAGAGAGAGAGAGAGAGAGAGAGAGAGAGTAAAATAAGAAATTTTAGGCATTACACAACGTCAAGGACATAAAAACACCAATATCTAGAATCTTTAAGTAGTTCTCAAACCGATATAGCATTGAAAATTAAAGATAAAAGAATTCATAAGTTCAGTAATAGACTATCAGCTTACCGCTCATTTTTCAAGGCTTTAATCAATAATAGAAAAATAGGAAACAAACGAACGCATGCATTTTATACCAAATATCGACACACTTTATTTCAGAGCATGGCCAAGTAAAAAAAAAAATAAGAGTGACGACAAAAGAGACAATATAAAAGGAAGTGGGCGGAAAATGCTTGGTGTTTATCTTGACATGGCCCAGTACATAATCATTCGAATGAATAAAATGAATTTTTTTCGAAAAAACTTGCTATGAACTTTCAGGTCTTGGAAAAATCCAAGAAAACCCTTAATTAGAAACTAAGTGACCAGAAACTCAAGAGCCTTTGTATGGAGTGCATGCAAAGGCAGTCTTCAAGGCTAGTTTGCAAGCACAATTCAATAAGCTTCTTTCTTCTTCCTCACTGAAACACATTTCCAGCCATAACGCTAATTCGTTAGTGGTTCTGTTTCAGTAAATACCCATAGCAAGGATCTCCTTATTCAAAGTATGTCTACTTGCTCATCTGTAACATTCCCTAAGTACCTGGTGTCAGCGTACTCGCACGGGAAAATAGTAACAAAGAACAGTAGTTTAAAAGGTAGTCTGCAGTCTAATCCATAATTCTTTACGCCCACTGTGCAGCAGAAAATGTCGGCTAGTTGGATAACATTTATACATCAGAAATGTTGTCCGATTATATGACTCCTGGCCGGAATAAACTTTGATAACAGACAGTTTTCTGATCACAGCCTCACTCATAAAGCAGTAACTTCTCATCAAAGCAAAGGTTTGAAAACTGTACTTACTATACAGTGAACAACTGAACAAACATCAAAAGATGACTGTAGTAAGTCCAAAATAAAGCACATTAAGGAAGCATGGTTAAATAAGATATATCTGTATCTTGGTAGCTTAAATGGTTGTTAAAAAAAGATCTTCGATAACTTTAGTTATCAAGAATCCTGAACAGCTTTCCCGAATGTATTAGCAACTACGTTGAAAAAATAACAGACTGTATGCGTAGAATCAGGCTGTCGAGATTTTGATGTTACCAAATTATAATAATGAACTTAGGATTATTGGGAAGTCAAACATACCGAGCTTTGCAATTGATCCAGTGTCATTATCTGATCTTTGAATGTAAAATATAATAAAGTTAAAAGTTATAAGTATCCTATCAGTTGAAGTTTCCTGTGCCCAAGAAAGTGACTGTTGTTAAACCAGGTCTGACATGTGGAAGTTTATTTCTGAACTTCAGTAAATAAAACCATTTATCTATCATTCTTGTCAAAAACCCTTGAATATGTGATTCTTGAATAATCAGTGATTTACCTGGTGTAGGTAAATGCTTTACTGGACGGTCAGGCAACTTATGGACAATTGTATTTTACCGAGAATGCTGTATACTCTGCTGTAATTGATGCATTGGAAATGATGGATCAGGGTATATGGAGTATCCTATCTTTATGTGAAGTTAAGTTAATAATGATACAGTTGTTCATGAACTTCTAAACAATTTACTATCCACTGGGTATTATTGATGTTGACTTTGAAAGACTACTCGGATGACAGAAAGTACTGCGTACAGATTGGAAAGTCATGTACTGTATATCTTTTGAAACATTAAGAAGAATATCCCAAGGAAGTGGCGTTAGGTCCAGTCCGATGTGGGATATGTACAGTACGACTGAATTATCAAATTCACTACAGATGAAGTCCAAGCTAGTTGCGAATGACACCCAATTTTATTCTTCCATAAATGACATCGAGGACATAAACGAGAATAAGGTCCCTACCAATGTCAGGAATTTATGTTGGTGGGTACGAAAAGAATAGCGGTTTTATAGTCCCCGTTACTGGTTAGGTCTGTGACTTATGTGGGCTGCTGGACTGTTATTTGTCTCTCAGTACTCAGATCAATTATGCTGTAAGGGCTGTCGGATATCATCTTAGAAAAGTTGCGTTTGTTAAAAAAAAAAACCTTGATGAGTGCTATAAGGAAGCTTGTGATTAATAGTGTCATTAATTAAGAGAGTAGACTATTGCAACTCTGTCCACCAGAATGCAGCTAAGAGGCGATTTAGGAAACAACTAAAAAGGTTAGATTAATTTTGGGGTCCTACCCCTGGATATTATTACCCCTGTATTGTTGTTGCAATGGTTTGCAATAAAAAATTAGAATAAAGTTTATAAAATGTTACGAAACATCAAGCTATCAAGAATGGATATCCACTGTATATTTAAAGGATCGCTTTACCTGATACAACCAACGACTGGTGTAAACGTAAAACTGTGTAAAGGTGGTTTACAAGTGGTTTTAAGCTATGAGAGTCAAGATGCACTTCGAGCCCTCAAATTTATTAAAAAGAAAGACTTTCTTATTTTCAGAACGTAGGATAGTGTGGGTTAGACAGATACTTAGGAATATGCCGTGAGATTCTTAAAAGGTCTCTACATGTGTAGAGGATAAAACAAATAAGTGGGGAGGGGATGAACTCCTGCAAGGCCCCTTTGGCGGAGCGAGGTCAGGCAAAGTGTCCAACACCTTTCGGCTGTGAATACCCCCCAAATGCGCGACTGCCTGTCGTTAGCTGGGGCTAAGAACAACGGAAAGCTATGGCCTTCACGATAGCACCCTAAACTAATGTGTCAATAGTTCAAACTGCTGATGCAAAGTATAGCACCCAGAAATGACGAAATGCCCATCACTTTTGGGACCCAAGGAATACTTTCCTTATAACTGCATTGTTGGATTCAGAGACACCTTCATACTGAAATAGTAGTTCTTGTAATGAGAGACCGACCCACAAAGTTTACAATATTGGCAGTTTCTTTAATGAAAATAAAACGAAAAGATTGACTGTGGGCAAACCTGTTAATAAACCCATCGAAAATAAACATTGAAATAGTGGAATATTTTCATGAAGTTGGCAGGTCGTACCATGAAATGATAAAAACCAGCCTAGAAAAACACCATTACCCATAGGGTGAAAAAACGGTAATTGAAAAATAAATTAGACTATTTACGGAGCGTTGTTATAGTGTGGATATGACGATTACGATGAAGTTTGCCGTTCAGTTCTTCGAATGTCTCTGCATAAATAGAGTATATGGAGAATAAATATGGCCTCCCAGCTTTCAATAATAAAATAAGTAACACACAATCTTATCTTATCAACCACATCCTAACTTGTCATTTCTTTAAAAAATTATTGATACAGCAGTTCATCAGCAACTCCCTGAATATCTCGAAAGGAGAATGTTTTTACCAGCAAATAAATCAGCTCTCAGAAAGAAACGCTCCACTGAAAGAGTACTAAGCTCTGTGCTAAATGGCCTCAACAAACAAATAGATTTTATAAATGCTTTATTTTAATGCCACGAGACTTTCAGTGCAATACTTGAACTAACAATTATTCTTAAAAGGAATCGACGTAGAATATGATGCACCGGAATGATTTAAGTATCATAGGACCAGCACTATGCATATTGCTATGGAATTATAACGGGCTATGAAAAAGCAGTGTTGGTTTTTCGTAGATGTTATGCAGTTCTTCCTTGTGCTGTGTAACATACAGATTTTATGACCAAAATTAAGAGTATAACGAAGGCACATAAAAGGTATATTGGGCAATAAAGCCCAAACAATAAGGTTGAATAAATATATTAGCTGCCAAAATGAAACATTAAATGGCTTGATTTGAAATAGTAAAGACACAGTAGTAGAGACAATGAAGACATTGAGGTAAACAGATCAAATACAGGACAGAATCACTTAAGGAATGTGGCGTTAGTATAGACATACCTACTTAGAGTATGATTAAACTTCTCTTATATAACTGTGCAAGCATTAGACTTAGATATCACATTCTCTATAATGGTCCACAATATTCTCGACGAAAGTTTCAAGATTAAAATGGACACTAATGAAACGGAAATTTAGCGGACTCCCTCCTGAGAACGTGGCTCCCCTGAATGCGTCAGGTTTCTACGGGAACTGAGGATTAAGGGGATCTTCTGAGGGCCATAGGAATGGTGATTTTCACCTCCTTAGAATGTTTTGATTTTTATTCTTTGAGATATACAGTAGACAGAGAAAAGTTAATAATTATGCGCCACGACTCAGGAACCTCCCCTCATCAGGGATCGCCGACCATCCCCCTCCCTTTCCCCCGTAAAAAAAAAAATAGAAACTCAAATAAGACAAATTAGTAAACATTATAAGTTAAAGATGGCATGACTTTCGTCAATGAAATATGCAGTGACAGTGGCCCTCAGCCGTATATACGAAAGTGTGATTCCTCTTTTAGAATACTTGGCTACATGAAATTTCTGCAAAATTTCACTTGCGCAAAAAAAGAAAAAAATGGAACTAAACATTCACAAAAAATGAATTTCATTTGCCACTTTTTTGAGTCATAGTCATTGAACGCTATCACTCCTACAGGTGCAATAATATGTTGAATGGTGAAAAAATAAGTTTTGACATATTGGCTGCCAAAAGACAACGGGAAGAATGTAAACAAAAGCCACGTGCCTATAACAATTATGTTGAGAGCCTAATTACATTGTCCGCCCACACACTTGACTAAAACTAAAGCTGCCTTGGAAGATTATAACATTCAACCGTTATTATTGGAGAGACTGAAAAATATGCAAAAAATAATGACATTACAGTATTATGAGCTTATTTTCACCATGGGAAAACCCCATTTCTCGAAAACTTTATGTAAATGGAATAAATCATCATACACTACCGCCTATTGCCAATCACACCGGCTAACAAACATTTTTTGCAATAAGTTTTACAATGTTCGACAGACAACACATCCCTTCGAAAACCAGGGGCCAAATTAACAAAGAAAAAATCACCTGGTAATATTGTTTGGGCATGCGTAGATCCCCATAAAGCATAAAATGACGAAATGATAATGCAAATTTGAGTATACAGAAATCCCAAGAA
The DNA here is from genome assembly GCF_040412425.1 of Macrobrachium rosenbergii. Lineage (NCBI taxonomy): Eukaryota > Metazoa > Arthropoda > Malacostraca > Decapoda > Palaemonidae > Macrobrachium > Macrobrachium rosenbergii. Next base: position 17,162,772 of record NC_089797.1, on the reverse strand, counting down.
TGCGTAGGCGCATGGATTGGGCTGGAATGGTTTAAAAATTTTGGCTTAAAAGCCAAACTCTGGGCAACTTGAAATATTCATTGCTGAAGTAATGGAAATTTGAATGGTTGGGCAGCAAGATAGAGACCTGGGAAATAAATGAGATGAAGTACAAGGTGCCGCAAGGTGAAACTGAAAGAAAACCACACAATTGCACTAAGAAGTAAAAGTTAGAGAGTTTGGTCAACATGACTCAGAAATTATGCGAGATAGGCCAGTCAATAGAGGAGGAAAAAAGGCTGAATAAGGAAAAAAATCGGGGAAACTGGAATGAGCTTTATTTTCTTCACAATAACGAACTTAATAACATTAATTTTGCAACCCTCTACCACCCCGGATTTGGCCGCCATCTTGAAAAAATGGCGGCGAAAAACAGTTTTTTGAAAAAATCTCTCTTAGGACACATTTTAGTGAAAAATAATACGAAATATAAAATATTCCATATACAATTCTCTATAAAAACTCCTCTATTCATTTTTCTGATATGTTGCAGGGTTTTTGAGTTACAGTTGAAAAAATGGTATTTTAATGTTTCTCGATACTCCCCGTTTTCTAATACAGTTTGGAAAATCATCTCACTAGGGTGGCCTTCCTCCTTTATTCTGGCTCAGCAGATGGTTCTTTAAACAGGGCAACATGATCTCGTAGTTCTTCATGTTTTTCCAACACACTTATAAACTTCAGTTTTCCTTGCCTGAAAAAGGCAGAAGTAGTATCAGCCCCACTAAATGCATGCAAGAAAAGAATGTTGTCCTTGATGACTGATCCAAATTTCATGCAGTAAGGCGTGTACAGTTTGCTGTCAGTATTTCTTCTACCTGGTTTTAAAAAGTATATATTTGCCTTTGCTCCACACAAAGATGTAAGGATAATTAAGAGGTCCACATCTTCTCCCACTATTGTTACTGATTCAGCTTTGGTACATTCTTCAATAGCAGTAGTAACAATCAGTGTATCAGCATCTTCAGGTGCCTGTTTTACAATAAAACCCTCATTGGTCAATTTAGTTTTGAGCATTGCGATAAGCCGGCTCTTATTTATCTCATTGGAAAGAAAATTACTTTGACTTGATGTTGCTGGCATTGTTTCGTCAAATATGGTGTACAGTCTGGTAGAATTAATGATTCATTCGACGAGCACGCTCAGCACATTTCGTACTTTTTTCTGTCAGGTTTTCTGGATATCCATCAAATACAACAATGGCATTTGTCTTGTAGTGCCTTTTTACATACTCAGTGTATCTGTCTAGAATTGATGAGAATACCTCTCCATAACATAAACTGTATTTCCAACAATTGCTGTGTCACTAAGAGGTTCAAATACTTCATACATCATGGATTTTTTGGTTTTACGCATTCCCATGTCATCAAAAAGTGACATGGCATATGGGGCTAGTTCATACTCAAAGTTAAGCTTCAATAGTTCATGTGAATTCTTGATGAATGAAATTCTTCTAAATAACATCTGTGTGTGTGTGTGTGTATGTATGTATGTATGTATGTATGTATGTATGTATGTATGTATGTATGTATGTATGTATGTATGTATATATATATATATATATATATATATATATATATATATATATATATATATATATATATATATATATATATATATATATATATATATATATATATATATATATATATATATATATATATATATATATAATTTGAACTTTTGTAAACTTTGGCCTATTAATTTGGCTTTTAGCAGTTGAGAACTCCAGTTTTCTATCTTGAGTTACGTTCCTCATACCAGGATTCTTTTATTAAGAGTGAATGCCTTGAATTTGTATGACAGAGTCACATTTTTTTTGCCAGTGTTTTTCTAACCATATGATTTTTCTACTCTCATGACTTGTCTTTGCCGTTTCATGAAATGACATTTTTGATGAAACACTTAAAATTTTAGATAAATTGCAGGAAACTATAATTGCATCCCATTTTCTTCACCGGCCCTGGCAATATCCACTTTTGGAATATTCAAGAATTTAGATTCATTCTTATAAAGAAACAAGAATTATTTTGGAGTAACAATCTCTTTACAACAGTTTTTTTTTTACGAGTCACTTGATGCATGTCCATTATTTGAATTAAAATACATATTGTGAATTTAGTGACTGGAGTTTTCTGCTGAAAAATGGTACTCATTTAGGCAATTCTCCTGGACCAGATTATACTAACTTTTTTTTTTTGCATCACCATAAATCAGTTTCGTGGAGAACAAGCGTTTAACAAAAATGTGAGTAAAAAAGTGTAACAGGGGCTTAGGTGTATTCATGAGATACTGCGCCTCAGCATCAACTTACAATTTGAGACAGAAAACAGTTGCATATTTCCAAAAGTATTAACACCCTATAGAGAATAACAATCAAACCATAAGACCTATTTTTTATTGACATCATGCCATAAGTAGAAGATATACAAAATTTTACAGAATGATAAAGTCAGGGATTTTATTTTTCAAAATTAAATACTCCATTTCATGTGTTTATTTCTTTTATAGATTACTTGATTTCGCCATGTTTGCAAGGATTATCTGTGATTTATTAATGAATACAGAGTACGGGTAAAAACTGCTAATGCAAAGATACCAGAAGAATGTGATGAAAATCTGCTGCAATAAACTATCAGAGGTTAAACGGAGCACACAATCAAGTTCAAATACACTTCAGGGAGATTTATTTGATAAACTAGAGATCATCAGTCATTTGTTAAAAGTTAGTTTGGCTTATGCATAATACAAGTCACAAGATAATATTACACACACACACACATATATATATATATATATATATATAGTTATATATAAATATAATACCATATTATTATATATATATATATATATATATATATATATATATATATATATATATATATATATATATATATATATCATATATATATATATATATTCAGCTACACTTCATCAATAAAAATATAATGCCCTAGTTGATTAAAATTTTGGTGAGGTCCTCTAAATTTTACTTACCTAATTAGAAAGCGATCTTAACTGGGACATTACAGGAATACAAACTAAAAATACAATACCATGTTCTTACCTAAAGTAATTCATTACGGGTAAACTGATTCAAAGATAATCGCTGTTCGCCTCTTATTGCAATATTCAGAACGTCTTTACCTTCCCTTGAAATGTCTTTCTTTAATCTGTGGTCGTTCGAACTGGCGTAGTAGTGACATTCTGACTTTCTTCTTTTGTAACAGAAACTCGCGTGATGACGACAGCTGTGGCCTGGTGAAGTTTGTCGTTTCCTTGTACTTGTAGTAAATACTTGGACTTTGAATTTTATTTTCACCGAATTTTATACTTCTGTTGTGCATTTTTATATCTTTGTTTCATCTCCCCTTGAAGGAGAAACCCAAGTATTGCTCTCTTTTCACTCACACACACACACACACACGCGTTGTATTGTATGAGTTTTTACTGCACATACACCTCATTCGCCTTTCTTACTGCTGTACATTTGCAGACTCGATATCAGGACATTGTCTTTGTTATATATGCACTGTATACATTTAATATTTTGCATCTTTATATGTTGCCATTGAAATGAAGAGTTCCAGACACGAGGCCCTAAATACGAAATTTGGTTGAAAAAACATCATGTACAAAGCTGATGCTAGAAAGTCAACTTATCATTGTTCTGTATAGAAACAGAACACTAGCTTTCGTAATATTAATGATCGCTATGAAGGCGTTGTTAGCGGCTCCCTCTCTTTCTCACTTTGGTTTTTGCTTCGCTCGTCGTCCGGAAGTGATACTCTTTTGTTGTGCAGTGGGAAATACTTGAATATTCATAAACGTCTTTGATAATGCTCACAGGATTTTCTTGCAAAAACCTTGCCTTGTTTGCCTTAGGAATACCAAAAAGTTTTGTACATTTTTCCACCCAGAATCTTGTCTACGAGACCGCTCTCGCAACAGAGTAAAGCTTCATGTATAATGACGCTCAATTGACCTTTATTAAAACAATGAAAAATAGAATGGACGGAAAACAGAGGAGCTATGGAAATGATTATTAAGTGGGGTAGATTTAGCAATGGTGTTTCTATGCCGAACGTTAACAAGGATCCAAATAAAAAAGCATCACCAGTTAATATTACGTAACAGGCAATTGCCTAATATCAGTGCCCCATGGTCAAGCATTTTCTCTTGGGGTAACAATACTGCTATGTAGTAATGCTTTAGTATTTTTTTTATAAAAGCATAGGGGGAGATACCACTAAATTGACAGATAAACAGGAACAGAGAAGGACTGACAAGATAGGTACAGCATAATAATTAGGCACAGAGAGACAGACAGACATTTACACATACAGATAAGTACACAAAGAGATATTGAAAGTGATTCTTTTTCCGGCCTTTGAATATCTGTCCAAGACCCTTAATCCCGTAAACTACAACGAACAAGAATATAAACTTAAAAGAAAATAAAGCTTTGAAAAGATCAAAGATTTTTCTCATTCTAAACTGGGGACAATTGTATTTGTCGTTTTAATGTCTCAGTTTTTAAAGAACTCTGGTTGTTGCCTTGTGATGCATAGATCAAAGACAATAGTGCGGCTGCTACAATACAAATTTACCTCTCCCCGTATACGTATATATTATACTAGATAGAGATTTTTCAAGTATATAAAGATATAATTTGATCACAAAGCTTTATAATTTGATAAAAAGGCTTATGCAAACTGTAGTTTGCTGTCGACTGGCCTCTTTATTTAACGCCATATGTTTAGTTTAATTATGCACAAAACAAATGATTAATGAACAGAATTCACTGATTTCCTTTTGTGATGTACAAGAGTAACATTAATGGCATCTCCTTAGGGTTATCATACAATAGAACAAGTCTGGTTATAAAACGTAAATATAAAAAAAAAAAACTGAAGTCAGAGGACACGTTGTCACGGTAACCGCTAACAAACATTCCCAGACACAGACGTATTATCAATGATGAACGACATTCTCTTCATTCCGTGAATTAATTGTTTTGAAACCCCTTACCTTTCATTGTGGTTCAGTGTCTTTTTTTTTTTTTTTTTTTTTTAGCTGCTTTCTACCCCAGGACAAAGAAAAGAAGTTAATAAGGAGCGAGATAACTCCAACGACATCGCCTAGTGCACGTAGATTTTATTTGATAAGTGGTAAGATGTGTATGGATCTACTTTCTTGAAAAGAAATGAGATTTTCCTCATTGAAGAAATGAATGGACAGAAGCAAAAACAGATAAAACTTAGCGATCCTCACCTGATAAGAGAAGGTAAGTCTGGCGAACCTAATACGAGGCCTAGTCATACTGAAGCGGCTCCCACAGAACAAATGAAAAATGGCCTATTAAAAGAAACAATAAATAGAATCAAGTAAACGAACATTGAAATTTTATCAAAATAATCTAAAAAAATAAGTAACAACAAATAGCAAATACATTAAAACCAACTGTATTAGTGAGTCTGTTAATCGAAAAAGTATTGTCACCTAATTAAAACTTCTAGTAGAACAAGTCAACAATGCTACGAAGTTTCTTAGGCACAATCGAGTTTACTGTCCGGTAGTGGCCTCAGCCATGGCCCATAAAACTCTTAGCCATGGTGTTGTTGGTACCTATAGGGGTGTCAGAAGTACGATTATGGCTAACTTTAACATTAAATAAAATAAAAACTACTGAGGGTAGAGGGCTGCAATTTGGTATTTTTAATGATTGGAGGGTGGATGATCTGAGATCTGAGGGCGGGCGGACAGACAAAGCCGGCACAATAGTTTTCTTTTGCAGAAAACTAAAATGGCGATATGGACGTTTTGCCTTGGTTCCCAATCCTCCTCACAACAAGGAGCTAGTCAAGAGGGTTAAAAATTGTAATTAGGTGATACCATAATACAAAAGTTACTCTGAAAAATGTGTCAATTTCGCATTTACTGCTGACCAAGCTTTGAGGTTTTTCGTAATAACTCCCCACTGAAAGACAGACTTACAGCGTTTATCTCATACTGATCATTCCATTGCCTAATGTGAGACTTGATTTCCCTACAGCAAGAACTAACTAGGCTACAATACTGTACTTTTCTACAGGTGAAGTCCGGGACATATTTCGCTCTCCTTCAGATTTGCTCAGTCATATGCAAGCACTTTAAAGTTTCATGACTGCACAGAGCTCCCTTAGAAATGATATAAAAACCAGAACAGATGTGAAGCAGACATCAATCAAATAGTAAATTAACTGTAGCCTAACTTATGGTCGTTTTGTAAACCCTTCCCTACGTGCTAGCCTTTATTTTCCCCGCTATTACTCACTATAATAAGAAAATATTAGCCCACAATAAGATTTCTAGTGATTTTCGCCACGTTTTATGTTTTCTTCTTCGTAGGAGAAGAGAGAAATCAAGTCTGAGATGCGGTGAGTAGTTATCCCACGCAAGGTGCCTTTGAGCATTGCTGTGTCATAAACGTTGCCATGGTAATTTAATTTCTCTTGATGTCAACATCAGATTTCACCACTGTAAAAAAGTGAGTACGCAATGCTTATTGCATTCATATTTGTGCATAAGAAGAAGAGAGAGAGAGAGAGAGAGAGAGAGAGAGAGAGAGAGAGAGAGAGAGAATCAGTGACATACTATCCGAACAGAATATAAAGAAGATGGATTTGTTGAAATCACCCGTAGGCAGCAGGGGGTTAAGAATCATTATCCATTGTCTCTCCTCTAATGAGAGTGAATCTAAGTTAAAGTGATATAATTGTCATCTTCGACCGTTTTTTTATATTTTTTATATTTTGTTTTTTTTATTTTAGAAATTTTACCGTTTACTGAAAATTCTTGAAAGGAACAATAATTGCATTATTTCTGAATAAGAAACTACAAGGTGTTGATAATTTCCATACCGTAGTTATACAGAACATTTTTTGAACATAATGTACATATTTCCTTCATGCTTAATTATTTTCTATACTTTCAATTTTATTACACAAATGTGCTTCCTCTATTTGATCTTATGCTGGGAGAGGAAACGATTGTGAGTTGCCTTAATCGTCAGTCATCTGAAGGCTTGGGATGAGTGACAGTGTAATAGGATACTTTAAGGCCTGTAGTGAACAGACCTGAATACACTCCTTTGTCATACACTCGTCTTAAAACATGAATCAGTTGGTGCAGAGAATATCACCTTTGAGAGTTGGTGAGTTCGCATCACCACGGAACTGGGATGGTATTAAAATTCCGGTTTTCACTTCTGTGTGGCTGTTCTTATAAGATGTGGGGAATTTTGCTTCTCTCCCTTTCCATCTTCTCCTTCTTCTGGAAGTATACGAGCATATTTGAGATCTGAAATGAATATTAAGACATCTTCGGTAAAATACCCTTGGTTTTCATTCTTGAAATAGAATATCAATCTGTACATCAGAGAAAATGTTGAAAATTATTTCCTCTGTTAGAATATCAAGTTTCGATAAAAATTTGCATATAAAGTATCGCTGCATCGCCTTGTTGCAATCGCAGCTGAGCAATATAATCTTCCCTCATGGGATACAGATGTTCGTTTTCAGTATACCTTTATGTGTTTGCCTTTCAATAAATGTGATATTGATACATGATAACGGATTATATATACATTCGTGTAAATGTAGAGGGATGAGATTTTTGCTGACAGGAACGTGATTGCTTCAGTGTAGATGCAGCCATTTTCTGAACATTACTGTTTCTGATCAGTTACGAGAGACACCCGAAGAAAAAATTTCAGTTACTCATGAACTGAGAAAGAAAATTTAGGAGCTTTATCAACTTCATTTCATTAATTCAAGTGTTTGAAGGAAAGTTTTTGTTCCCTGTAAAGAAAACTATTGTGACGGCTTTGTCTGTCCGTACGCACTTTTCCTGTCCGTCATCAGATCTTATAAACTACTGAGGCTAGAGGGCTGCAAATAGGTATGTTGATCATCCACCCTCCAATCATCAAGCATCTCAAAATGCAGCCCTCTAGCCTCAATAGTTTTCATTTCATTTAAGGTTAAAGTTAGCCATAATTGTATTTCTGGCACGGCGATAGGTACCAACACAGTCCACCACCGGACCCTGGTTGAGTTTCATGGGCCGTGGCTGAAAGTTATATATAGCATTATACGCTGTACAGAAAACTCAATTGCGCCGAAAAACTTAGGCCCATTTTCTACTTTTTTTTTTTTTACTTACATTGCTATTTCAGTATTTTACATCTTTCTTGTGGTTTCATTGTACCAACCCATAGAATGCTTGACAATGGACCTCCTTTTAAGCCATTTGCTCTTTTTCAGTCTTTTCTCGAAAAGCAAATACAGAAAGACCCTGTTCCATGCTTTCAACGGGTTGCTTAATATATAAATAAGTCAGGAATTAGTTATAAATAAAGGTAAGACTTAATGCTTAACAGGAAAATGAAAATGCTCGTGGTATAAAAATTGAAAATACCTAAGGAAAAGGAGCATGTGATTATTATGCAAAAATGATCAGGTAATTCTCTCAGCTCAGAAGATTACTAGTTCTGGTAAGTAGCAAACACATCTATAAATAAGGCGATTGGTGAAGGAAAGGATTAAAACGCATTTGCAGAATACAGTAGAGAATTGTGGATCGATAGGAGATGATGAATAATTAGTCAAGGGTATATTAAGAGAGAAAAGGTGGGAGTTGTGGAAATTTAGGGGCAAAAGGAAGTAGACAGAGATATCCGCAAGCAAACAGATCTGAGAGCAAAGAAAAATGCAAGCTGATTTGTACTGAAATGTGGTCTTGCTTCTATGGAGTGAGCATTTAGAAAAGATGAAAGAGAGGATGGTAAGAAAGTATAAGGGTTTAATGTAAGTTTGTGAATATTTATGAGAGTGCTACTTGAGTTGATACAAAAAGCTTATACGAGTATTAATGAAATGTTTCTGATGCTTACGATAGCTTCATGAAACAACTGACCAAAATGTGCAAAGTACATCGGCATAACGGAAAAACATAGGGAAGAAGGATATTTGTTTATTAGTGAAATAGAAAATTTTTTTAGTTGATTTTATTAGTTATAGTTCATTGTATTATATAAATATTCTGCGAAGGTGCATGGTAAAGTTATGATTAACAAATTTAGGCAAATAACTGAAGGACTGATAGAGGAAGGGCATGTAAGGACGATATTAAGATGAACCAAATGAAAGACGATTTTGTGAAGAAACTTTGGGGGCATAGTATTGAGAGAGGTCAACGGCATTCATGGAAACTAGTTAAAAGTCATGGGGCAATGGTCATTTTTTTTTTTGTCTCGGTCGTCAACCATTGTAGGGGAAAAGGGGTTTACTGCATGCAACGGAAAAGATGAGGAGGATGACTGCATGGCATACTAGGGGTGTTGTTATTCAGTGAAAAAAGGACCTAAATGCACATAAGAGAAAGTAAAAAAGTTGTTGATTAAAAAGTTCTTAATCATATTTATTTACTAGAGAAAATAAATAAACATGATTTTTCTTTAACACCTTTTTACTCCCTCATGTGCATTTAGTCCCCATTTCTAACTGATCAACAATAGCCCTGGTATACAAGTCACCCTTCTCATCTCTTCCGTTACACCATGGGTGACTTATTTCAGTACTATGTGGAAGTTGAATATTTTGTCGAAAAAACCATAAATCCAATATCAAAAATTTACGTTTTACCCAAGTAATGGGTCCATCTACGCCTCTCTCTCTCTCTCTCTCTCTCTCTCTCTCTCTCTCTCTCTCTCTCTCTCTCTCTCTCTCTCTCTCTCTCTCTCTCTCTCAGAGAAAACATGCAAAAACCTTTAAAGCATTATACCTTGATGGTGTTTTTGCATCTCGATAACAACTTGGACTGAATAAAGCATTATTGGAGAAAGGATTCTGAAAAGCTGAAAAGGGAAGCGTAAGAATAAGTAAGCCAAGTTAATTCCTCCTTTGTTTCACCATCACAGATTTACCGGAAGAAAATTTCTAATAAACATAAGAACGTCGTAATATAGGCAATATAATTTCTTTTAAGAAATGAATCAATATCATAAGAAAATTAAGGTTTTGACGTGTAAATTCTTGGTATATTATTTTCCTGCATAAATCAACATAATACTCCTCCACCTTCTTTCTTTTAGTATGGAATACCTTCCGAAAGTGTTTGGTGATATCATGGTAAAACCCAATTACTTTTTTTTATTTGCGCCATTTCACTTATGGTAAAAGACACATTTTGCTCACCTGTCTTCGTTTTCTTGTTTTCATTTTTCTTTTTTCTGAAAGTAATGAGCGCAATGAAGTTGCTTCGTTAAGCGCATAAAGTGAATATTTTGAAGGACTATTGCATTCCCTTTGGTATTTAGCCTTTTTCCTAAATTCATAACCATACAACATAAAGATATCAGACATTATTATCTTGTTTTTTAAGTTGGGCTCATAACAAAATGTGAGGTTCTTATTCAATCTCAACTTTGACGCGAAGCCACGAGCGGAGGTTTATAGGGCGTGAAATAGCTCCTGAAGACCTTAATCGCTCCAAATGCTGATAACGGTGTTATCTTTATACAAGGCACTGCTGCTGGGTGTAAGATGCTTAAAACGACGCTTTCTTCAACTGGGGTACAGCACTTGCTACTTAAAGTGTTTATGATCCAGCGCTGGGCCAAAATTAATTATGCATAGAAAATTTCCAGAAAAGCTATTACAAGGGAAATGTTTCAATGTTTTAAGAATAAAAAACCTTCATGTTTTTCATCCAGAGTTAAACCATAATTAGTTATGCATAGAAAATAAAAAAAATAATAACAAGGAAAATAGGAAAATATTTCAAGGCTTTAAGAAAAAATAAAAACTAAGGTATGGTAAGAACGCAGGATGGTATGAAATTGACAGTATATCATTCAGTAGTTAAATATTGTGTTACTGTTGTAACGATGCTAAGATAAGGAGGTGGAAAGCAAATCATATTTTGAAAGTTATTTTAGTAATGTTATAAAATTCACTTTTATAGCGTCGTAGTTATGATAGTATTGAAAGGGGGGAGGGAGCTTGGGATGGCTAAAAGGAGGTCCTAAGCAACTGGTGATTAGTTCCCATCGTGAAGAAAATTAGCTAAGTTTTCCCTTATCATTTGAAATATCGCTCAAAAGAGGAACGTGATTTTTTCCCCTAAACTGTGAAATGATAGGGTTCTTTCTCGTGAATGCTTTCAGCTGACTTTTATTTGGGAATGCTGAAGCGACAAGAGATATAAGAAAAGTCATGAAGGTAAAAAAGGGTGAAATACCACAATATCAAAATAGTAAATTTACCCAGGTAATAAGAATACGTCTCGTTGTTTGACTTCGATGGTTCTTCCAAAATCTTAAACTGCATAGCAATGATGAAATAAGTCGTCACTGTGCTTGCTATCTGTGGAATAGAGTATTCCGGAACGTGACTATAAAAGAGCTTCGTAACGTTCGTGATATAATACATTATTATACAAATGAATATAAATACCAAAGCTGACAGATGTTGTATCATTCAAATTCTTGTGTCTTCATTACTAACATGATATGCGTACACTGATGTGCCTTACACATTTACAAAATGATAAAAAGTAGCAAACATTATAATGCTTACAGGAAAAAAAGCTCCTCTTCCTAAGGGAAACAGGTCGTAGGGGGAAAAATCTAAGTCGTTTCGTAGGTGTGTAAGGATCCTCTCCACCTGAAGGTTGGACAAAGTCTGATTAACATTCAGAGAGACGAGGTACAACACATATCTGTGTATGTGCATGCAAGTGTAGAATTATCATTGCATAATTCAGTCCTTGCTAATGAGAAATGCGGAAGTCAACCAAACAGAGAGAAGTTGATGATGTAATTCAATTCATTTCTATATGGGGTCACTGTTTCCTATCAGCCTTCTACTACTTCCTCTGTCAAGTGCATCCTGATTTCTTAAACCTCTCTTCCGCATGTCATTTGCTATTTTATCCTTCCTCTGAACTTTGGCCTTCCTCTTCTTCTCCTTCCCTCCACTTCCATGCTGATAACCCTTTTACACAAATGATCTTCTTCTCTCCACATGACATGACCAAACAACTGCAGTCTTCTTTCCCGGGCCTTCTTCGGCACTTCCCCTACTTTAATTGTTCCTTTCATAAATCAGTTTCTGATCTTATCTCCTTTGAACATCCTCATCTCTGCCACATCCATTTTCCGTTCATGAGCTCTCTGCATCTGTCACGATTCGGCTCCGTAAATTATCGCTGGTCTGACTACTGTACACTTTTGTAAAATTTTTTCTTGAACCTTTCCACTAATCTTCCTGTCGCGCAATATCCCTGATGATCTTCAGTTTATCTAAGCACATTGTATTCTGTGGTTGATTTCAGAGTCCACAATATCATTGCCATTGTCAGTCAATCAAGAAGACAAATGTACACAGAGTTGCACATGTATCACAAACACACACACACACATATGGAGAGTATATCGGGGAACTAGCCCAGTATATATATATATATATATATTCATATATATATATATTGGATATATATTGTATATAAATATATATACAAGGTATATATATATTCAATAATATATTCTATAATGGATATATATGCCGCTGGTACAGGTATATATATATAATATAGTATAACCCAGATTCAGTGTGTAGTAAACTGTAATAGGGTTTTCACTTGTAATTCAGAAGTCAAGAAAGCTATCATTAATTTTGTTGTATTTTTATCATGATTCTTACCTCCGAACGAACTTCAGGATGCTCATACGCTGATTCGAATCATGAAGTCTCCGTAGCCAGCATTTTTCTCTGAAATTTTTGAAATGAGTAAAAACTACCATTCTTGGAATGTTAGTGTATGATGTTTCGAACAATATGTGCATAAAATCTACATTTTGAATATTATGACGGTTCTAATGAGACGACCAGTTTGTTAAAAAAATTTTTTTTGACAAATATCAAACCATTATGACCCCAATTAGTCTATAGATCAAAAATGGAAAGACGTTTACAGATTAAGAGAGAGACAAAATTTGCAAGTCAGACTTTTGCATTGCAAAAACAAATATGACTGTCAAATTCAAAGATTACTGCAATATACTTCAGTTTTTTAACTAAAATTTGAAACCCAAAAGTTTTATTCCTATCACGAGGCTTAGCTTTTGGTAAACTTTGCCCGAAACTTTTCTCCGAACATGTAATCCAAAACAAAACCAAGACCTCCTTGGTGGAGGTATTTATGACTATCCTTATATTTGCCTTTTTGATGAGTGGATCTGGTGAACAAAGGATGAGCACAACTTTGAACAAGACCTGGAAAGCAATGAAAAGCAACGCTCCTGCTTCGTTCATAATCAGCGTAATGTAAAGATACACAGTGGCTATCAAGGTGTAACTGAAGAGCGTGAGAAGAACAGGGCCACTGCAGTACATCATCAGGTTTTCAGTTATTGTGTCTGTGTTGGCCAGGAGGTGGCAGATGTGGCTGACATTTGCCACGTCCTCAGAATTCCCAAGAAAATTTTGCATGCTGCTTTTGGCCCTTGAAGTTTCAGGAATAATTCCAAGACAATTTCTTTTCTGGTTCCTGACCACAGAATTGCCCGACGTTCTAAATATTTGATCATCTGAGTTGGTAACTTCCACTCTCTCTGTCTCTTGAACTACGAGTATCCAGTGCCTGTAAATGGCAGTCATTTCCTCATCAAGTTTCAAAGCCAACGTTTTCGAGACAGAGTGAATCAGTCCGTAAGTGGTAAGCAAACTACTCATTGGGAAAATCAGAAGTAGAAAACTCTCGCTAATCATTAGTCCCGCGTGAGAGGCATCACTAGAAGCCACTTGTTTCAAGCACGAGAAGATCATCGCGACAGAAGCTGGAACTTCAACGAGCAACGTAACAAATAATGGCAAAAACTCTCTATGAAATAATCTCGTTTTATTTGAGATATGACGTAGAAGCAAGTACACTGCTTCAGCCAAATGTATCTTGTTCACATGACAAAGAACATGCGAGATGATCCATTAATCGGAATGATAAATAACATAACATTCTCTAGCAAACTGTGCACATCTCTCTTTTCATAGCGGATGCAATAGAGAGAAACACACCCAGCTGCCAAATAGGCAAATAACAGCAAGTGGGACCAAACTGAGAAGAACCACTTTTGGTGAAAACCTCTACTTTGGCTCTTCTTTGTGAGGTGTTTCGGTTGGATTCTGTTCTTGTCCACTCTCCTTCCTCACGATGCAACGTGATTTTGTACGAGAATCCACCAGAACCTAAATGTAGATGACATCCTTATTACATATAGTAAGAAAAAACCTACAGGAAGTTATTTAGATAAGGGTGATCATGGTATTAATTGAGATAAGCAGCTCAGAACAGAACATCGGAATTCATAAACAAACTCTCTCTTTTGTATATTTTAATTGCAATCAACCAAATTTCATCTATCCAATATATGAGCAGTGATATCTGATAATTTCTATATATAAAAAAGTAAAAACATACTTTTCCTATATCCATAAGGTCATCATAATCTCTCGATTCCCTACATTTCTGGAGATGATTTCCTACTATGTACAGTACCTTCAATTCTGAAACTGGGAAAAATGAAGAAAATCTCATTTTCTCGCTGTAACTCAAACAATCATATTCGCTAGGAGAGAAGGGTTACTGTTATTCCATTACACTCTCCACTCTTAATGACAGTTTATGGAAATCTAGATCACATGTAAGAAGAAAATGAGTGATGTCCCAGTGGGGAGGAGGCGCATCTGTCTTCATTTGCGTTTTTTTCATTGGTACACTTTATCCTGGTCCACTACTC
>NC_089797.1:17115394-17142894 GCF_040412425.1 Macrobrachium rosenbergii | reverse complement strand
AGAGTAGTTGAAATTTCATGAATATGTGAATTACCCTTCACTCACATTTGCGAAGAAATTAAAAAAAAAAAAAAAAAAAGCAAGTGAACCCATATACATTAATTTTAAGTTCATTACTAAGTATGTGTAGATTAAGTTGATAAAGAAACAAATATCTCAAATGATTATGGTCCGAATCTGCCATGAAATAGTAATTATTGCTATATAAGAAACTGGAATACAAAGATTTGTAATCAGATGGTCAGCTATTATCAAACACGAAAAAGTTGCCTTTAATACATGACTGTAAATCATAATAGCATTAATATTATGCAACGAGTTGGAGCGGGTAATAATTGCTAAAATGAAAAAATTAAATTATATACCTTTAGGTACTTATTTCTTCAAATTTGGGTAGTTAGCAAATCTACATTAGGAACTTTAGGTTAATCTTAGATTAACAAGAATAATCCTTTAATCGTGCTCAAGTTTTCACGCGTTTTCCATTTTTACACTCTTATTACAGGGCCTTATCTGAACAATATTAAGAGGATTTGCTGACTCTATTTATTATGGATCAACGCACCTAGTTTCAATGAGGATCGATATAGTTCTAAAACGCTGAGAAGACAATACATACGAAACTCCTCGATATTTTAAAAAGGTTTTTTTCTACTTTTGTTGCAAAGCATTCCACCTTTCGAGGAGCATTTTCAGCTAATAACCTTGAGGTAGGAATGTTCATCTGCACTTCCTGGGAGCCAAACTTTTATATATAACCTGTATTGTCTGCCCTCTCGAACTCAGTTCATAATACACACATCCACACAGATATACACTTAATAAATATTATAATGTCTTGAACACAAACATTATATATATATATATATTTTATATATATATATATATATATATATATATATATCTATATATATATATATATATATATATTTATATAAAGTATGTATGAATGTGTCTTCCGAGTTGTGAGTGTGTGTACTGACTTACAAATACAGCTGGCGTGATAATTACAGCGTTGCAATTATGTCTCCTGATGGCAAATAAGTCAGTAGGAACAAACTCTAAACGTTTTTACTAGTATGAAGAGTTCTCTGTGAGCAGAAATTTTGGTAGTTCTCCAATACGGCCTTCAGATGTCTTCTCAGCTGTCAATGTCTGATAAATCACACCCGTAGACTTGGTCATGCGTGATGCTGACAGTCGCATTTGCAAAGTCGTTCGTGGAGAAAGACCTGATTTTTAAGGACATGCTCTTTTGGCAGAACGGGACAGTTTGTTAGATCTAGGGACAAAGTGACACAGCAACCAAGTCACTTTCTTGTGACATAGTAGGTACGTCTAGTGATCTGAGCTGATAGTCAGCACCACGGAAAAGCAAAGATCTCGGTTTTACTGCTTTACTGATAACCACAACAAAATGGTACCCTGCAGAAGCTGAGAGTACATAAAAAAAAAAAAAAAATCCAGTTTACACGAGTGCAGATTACTGAGGTCTAAAGTCCACGCAACGGAAATGGTCTCAAAACCTAATACCAACAAATGCACAAATCCCAAGTTATTGCTTATTCCTTGGTTATACAAATAATTTTAGAGGTCACAGTAACTTTAGCACGGATTTCCGTAAATTGACAATGCTTTTCTGATTGGTTCTGCAACCAAAGCTTTTTTCGTACCTGAACCTTATATTGCGAGTTGCATTTAGCACACTTTAATTATAAACAGTCCGTGAACAAAATTACTGAAGTCATTTTTCTTTATATGGGAACCAATATGTAAATTATTTTGCTCTCTGCAACAATGTGTTGAGTATATTATGTAAATTTACTTGAAACCCTTTCCCTGTCTACCAGCAATTTTGTATGACTTTTTATATTTTTATCAAAACGCTTGATTCTCCTTGTAAGGAAACTTTATCACATAACTTATTCTTCTCTGATAGCGATTGCCGCGAGGCAGTCAATCTCTCAGGGATCGGATTTGCTGACGCTGATCCTCTTCTGGCAGAGCCTCGTCGAGATACGAACGCTTCTTCTCCTTATACTTTCCTCGTTCTCTCCAAATAAGGGAAAAGATATCTATCACAGTCTGCATCGAGAATGCATAAAGAACATTTGTATATTCACTTGTCTATTTCTTTACTATTTTTCCTTCCTTCTCGTACTGTCATTTGCAATGTATGTACCGATGGATGATTTCTCTAGCTTTGGATATCCACAGGACATTTTGACTGGTCACATAAAAGGTCTATCACTTATGATCCCTTATATCTTATTTTCGGTTTAACAGGATGGCCATGATACTGCATATTTCTAATGGCACTTAGGTTTTACTAAATCCCAAATACGTATTTTCAATCAGTCTTTGCTAGTCACTGCCTTTCCCTATAGATTTTATTCTTAATTTTGTCATTATCTCATCACGGAAAAAAAATATTTCAACAGTTCACCTCTCTTAGGAGTCACATAAAGTCGTTGACAATTTTTTTTTCCGCTAAACATTAAGTTAATAATTGATTAAATTTGTTTTGCCCTTGCTAGTTGGATATTTATTTTTAATCCAAAGGGTAGAAATGCGAGAAGAATAATGTATCTCATATTTAAATATTGCCGAACAACTTAATTTGGTCGGCTGGCCCTTGCTATATTTGTTATCTAAGTTAAATTGATTGCTTTAAATTTAAATGGTTATGTAAAAATCATATCATGAAAGTCTGTTATAGTAATAACGAAACAGATATTATCGATTCGGAATATCAAATATTTTAGAATCGCCTATTCTAAAATTGTATAAAAACCTTTATTTTTGTTTGTTCTTATTATTTGCATTTCTATCTTTTGATTTCATCTATAAGCGTGTATATATTAAACACTAAAGAGATAAGCACAAAATACATCTGGCCGGCTAAACTGAAAATTCATCTCCTCCGTAAAAGAGTTTCTTTCTCTCAACAAAAGACTTCACCGTATGGTATCTAAAGTAGCCAATTTGCATATTGTCACAATGGGGTGAACTGCCCTGAGTGTCTGCTGTTTTAGGATCCTTCTCTCCTACGAAAGAAGCCTCTTGTGTATAACTGGAAACACGTAAAAAAATGCGCCCAAGTGTCTTCGGCGCAATCGAGTTTTCTATACAGCCACTACAGCGTATAATCAATGCCACCAAAAACAGATCTGTCTTTTAGTGGTCTCGGTATAATGTTGTATAAGCCGCGGCCCATGAAACTTTAACCACGGCCCGATGGTGACCGGTCCTGTCGTATATCATTGCCAGAGGCACGATTATGGCTAACTTTAACCTCAAAAAAATAAAAATTAAAGAGGCTAGAGGGCTGCAATTTCCTGTGTTTGATGATTGGAGGGTGGATGATCAACATACCATTTTGCAGCCCTCTAGCATCAGTAGTTTTTAAGATCTGAGGGCGGATAGCAAAAGTGCGGACGGGCAGGCAAAGCCGCCACAACAGTTTTCTTTTGCAGAAAACTAAAAGCAGCGGGACTGGGAACTTATTACCATTTCCAGCCCTCAATCGGCAAAAAGACTAGAGCCGAAGAGGGCCCAGGTTTCACCGCTTAGAGAGGAGCAGGAACTCAATATCAAAGCTCGATTGCAGAGAGAGGGGAAAGAGTTTCAGAACATTTCCAGCCGGTGATCAAAGACACCCACACGATCGCCTCAGAGCTCACCAAACGGCGAGGAAATAGTGACGATAAAAACTGACAGCAAAGCTACCTTGACTAGTAGAGAGAAGGGAGCAGGAGGAAAGCTAAAGAGGGCGGTTACCGATGGTACGAAAAGCTTTTGATTATTGAGAAGGGACACTAGACGAAGCACACAAACTTGAAAGCAATATTCCAGACATGGACGGTTAAGTACAACTTTAAGCTTCTACACCTACGGTGAAGACGAGTTGCGTGATTTAAGCTCCAGAAATACGAAGAACAGCGTGAAAAGTATTTTCCTCAAGTGGATGCTGAGGCTTCTCACCGCCACCCTATGCCTATCAAAGTTAGCCACAATATGGTTTTAAATCGCATTGTCAGCTTTTAGTATATACATTTTAGAAGTGACATATTTTCGAAAAAAATATTTTCAAATATTCAAGAAGCAAGAAAGATTTCAGTAAAGCACATTCTAATTTACAGCTACCTTTTTTTCTTTCTGCTCATTTCATTCCAAGTTTGGTATTCTAATAAATTACAGTGACAATTAGAGGCAATTATATTTTTCATAGTGACTGTAAATGAAATGGAATTTGCCGAATGTTATATTTGGGTCAGAGACCGAAAAAAAAAAAAAAAATAAAAAATTGAGAGAGGATTTAAAATTGGGGTACGATATGTAAATGTGACGAAATAAGTGAAAAAGAGAGATTCTGAGATTTCGTTTTGGCGAGTGTCGAGTTGGATAAATCTCTAGGAAATAGACAACTGAGGTCCTTCCAGTATCATTGATCATGCATCACATGAAAACGAGCTCAGCCAAAGCGGATACGAAATAGGCTGTTATCCAGTATCAGACTTCGATGTTTACTCACTTCAGTATAACATCAGGTCTTTCATTTCACTGGAAACGTCTGAATAACTTTAACCGCAATATCTTACATGATCCTTGGAATTCCAAACAGAAAAAGTAATGTCAATTTTTTTTTTCGTTCTGACCTTTTGTTGTGAGGAAAATTTGAGAGCCAGAAAATACAGTTGATATACAAGCTTACTATATCATTTATTTTACACTGAATTTCTCGTTGAAAGACGTTAAATTGTCCTTATATTGCATTTGTCATATTTTCTTTTATATCATATTTCTACTTTACCTAACAGAGATTTTATTTACTTTTTTCATTTTGGTGTCCACATTGTAAATTGATATTTTGATATATTTATGATTACTAACTTTAACCATTAAACTATTTTATTTTCGTCAGAATAATTTCTCTTCATAAAAAATAAGATCTGCACACACACACACACACACACACACACACACACACGGTCAAGAAGGGATTGAAATAAAAATACGGGCAGAAAGAGTTAAGATAACCTAAAAGAAGGGGATTTGTAGCTTCAAATCTTGTCATTATACGGCAGAAAAAATAATAAGCACTTACTTAGTTCTTTAGTACACTTTTGTATATGCTTGAAAATCATAATGAAATTCATTATGGTGTTTACATTCTCCGAATTAACGGTAAACTGTCATCATGAATGTAAAACCATCTCTCTCTCTCTCTCTCTCTCTCTCTCTCTCTCTCTCTCTCTCTCTCTCTCTCTCTCTCTCTCTCAATCCTTATACTTCTCAGTATAATTTCTCTAAATGATTTTGTAAATAATTTATATCGAATGCTGATTTTGATAAATCCTTAAATTTAGTATTTTCATTAAAATCTCCTTGAAGTGAAATTCCAGTAAATTTCCTAAAATGATTTTGTAAATAATTTATATCGAATGCATTTGTGCAGCTTTTCATAAAAGTAAAGCTTTTCTCTCTTTTCTCTCTCTCTCTCTCTCTCTCTCTCTCTCTCTCTCTCTCTCTCTCTCTCTCTCTCTCTCTCTCTCAGTAAATCATTATACGACTCAGTAATTCCTTCCAGACTCGTAGCACCTATTGTATAATCGACGACTCGTATCTCGACCCTAAATAGTTTCTTTAAACTAAATTACGATTGCTTTCTTTTACATCTTATCCGCTTCCATTTTTTTCTTTACACTTTTCGGATTGATATTGTCTGACTATTGCGAGTCTTTGATAAAGATTTTGATTAATCTTAGAGCATGAAAGAGAGCAAGGTTGGATAGCTTGCCTCTCCACTTGTAATATTCGAATAGCTGGCAGTCGAGCGAGGAGGAAGCTGTGCCCCTGGTGGCAGGTTGGGTCCTGGCAGAGTGTCGATTTCCATAAACAATTTCATGGTAGGCATTAGATAATCCTAAACGACCTTACCCGTTAACCAAACTAAAGCGAAACCTCACATAACACACCATAGTCATCTGATGTACTAAAATAAACAAAAAGAATATTCAAAATTTACTCATATTTGATTCATTTTGGCTCCTTTTTGTTAATGAAACTGGTTACAGTTGAAATACCAGAGGCTATTAAATTATTCATTATCAGGAAGATTTCGAGTAATATGCTCATCAGACATTTAAAAGAAAATAAATGAATAGGTGAAACCAGTCCAAAAATCCAGCCAAATAACAGCCTGACAATTACAAACAACACCTCGAGCAGAGCACAGAGGAAGGTGACACTACCAAAGGCCCGAGAGCCAATTAGCAAACTTGCAATATTGGGCTCCATAAAAAATAAACAACTTATTCGGAAATGTGGAAAACTGTGATTTACCAAGTAAATAAAACAAACACCTATCTTGACCTGGGAAAATGAAACTCCACGGACAAAACCTAGTCTAAAATAATCAAAATAGACAGGCAAAATGGAATAATTAGACTGCATGGAATCATGTCGCAACAAAATATTTCAGTATTCAATATTCTGTCATGTACCCTTGCAATATCTTCATTATTCATTTTTCTCTCAGTTATGAGCCTATATTAACAATCATAAGATCCTGTTTGTACTGCATTGTCAGCTTTTTGTCGCTATACGATAGCCTTAATTGAAAGCTCTCGGCAATTACCATTCATTGTCTTACTCAGCCAATCCTTACCACTTGAAACTACCACTAAAGTATACTGCCTCTTCAACCTAATTATAATTTAATGCTTGTCCCGTTAATAGAAAAAACGTTCCTAATAAGATCATGCATTACTATTCATTTCGTAACTGTGTTCATCATGGCGTGTGTTTAGTTCGCGTAGCAGTTGCTTGCTTTCCGTAGATGTGGCCAGAGCACGTGGCGTAATTTGAAAACTGAGAATGTTTTTTTCTTCATTATTAAACAGAAACCTCTTTGGTATAATAAAGTGTAAAATATAGTTCTTTCACCAGAGACTACAGTAATTATGCTCCTTTTACGTAGATTTTATTGCTCTACTAACAAAATTTAAACGGAAAAGGGCTATTGCGAAAATTTAAGTCACTGTTTTTTATAACATTTAATATTCGTAATCATAATGTAAAATTACGGTATTACTCTACCATTGACTGTTGGTTGTTGATGATGATATTTAAGATACATCGACGTTTAGCGGATATTGATGTCAGCTTCATTTTAACTTAACTTTACAAAGAAATACTTCATTGAAGGAATACACATCACTTTGTTTTTCTATGCCTGTTTCTCAATTTAGACGAGACACTTACATCGTAACGGAATGCAAAAAAGATATTGAAAGGACTTCAAAGGGATTTAGAGGAATTCATCCAATCTAAACTCGATGCTTCACCGTCAAATAAAAAGTTAAATTTACAACTCTACAAAAAGCTATTTTGTTTCGGCTTCCTTCCATATTTTCTTGATATGGCACCACCTAATAGCGCGGCCTTTCTCGTATTTTTGCTTACTATGTGTACTTTATTGCTAACAGTTTTGGCCACACACACACACACACACACACACACACACACACGAGAGAGAGAGAGAGAGAGAGAGAGAGAGAGAGAGAGAGAGAGAGAGAGAGAGAGATGCGGTTACTAACTGATTACCGATGGGGTTAATGTTATAAGAAACCTACAGTAGTCAGTATTACCTATCTGAATACTCTTGAGAATTTAATGCACTAATAAGCATGTATATAAAAAAAGATTGTAACTGGTGAAATACCATGCCCATAGATAGAACGTTTTACAGTATTTTTCCTTAATAATTGGCTCCTTATAACCTAAGATTGACTTATTTTTGGTGAAATGTACAATTACTCCCTAAAGGTAAACAACAATTTTCTTTCTCTGGAAAAATGATTCCGTAGAGATCTATCAAATAGCTTTTGCACTAAGCTTGAGGAAGTTAGATGGAGAATAAATGCTCCGAGTGAGTTTCAATTAACAGAAACCTATGAAGTAAGAAGCCAAAACAAAGCATGTAAATAAAGCAAAACGTTACAAGTACTCACAAATTGTATCTATTCAGATGTTCAGAATAATCGTTATTCATAGCTTCTTGAAGCCGAAATATCTCTTGTTCAAAGTATGAGAGCATTACCGTTGTGTGTGCCTGTGGAAGAGGGAATGCGCACATTATTAAATATATATCTTTTCCTCAGTTCTAAAGTATGACTGTGTTTGATGATGTTTGCTCAGATAAGGAATGATGGCAGAAGTAACCATTAGAAATCTGGGGACGAGTTTTAGCCAAACTCGTACGAGTTTTAAAAAATGGCGCAAATAAGAACAAGGCACTGGAAAACAGACTACTCCAGATTAATAGAGGAACTAAAATAAATAGAACCAAATGCCAACAGAAACATGATACTGCGTAATGGTCTAACATTTTTTTGAAAATAACATCATCCCAACAAACAAACAATAACAAATCTCCTCGGGGTTCCGTAGTAGTGTCCAAAATTTACTTGCTAACAAATGCAGCAAATATAACAACGCTACTTATTATTCGTAGAGTACAGAGTACATAATATTGTTTGATATTGTGTTATTTTCCTTTAGATAAATGTATAAATAATGAACAATTAACTCATTCACCCTTCATTCATTATCTTTATGGACATACTTTACATTACATGGATCATTATTCAGCTTTTATTCACTACTGTTTAACGTCAATGTATTAAGTAAACTGTATCTTTCGTTTTATTATCATAATAGTTAATTCTGATATACAATCTTAATATAATCTTTCGATAGCACACGTTTCCATAATTATAGATCCAATACTCTGTTGAGAGATGCTGGGATAAAATTCAGGCCCCAGATGACTAGCATGTTGTCAGAAATCGAGGAAATGATTCCTGTGCTAAATGTTCTCATAATTCTTCGGAAATGTAGGTTACCACTTGTTAACATGGAGCGTTTAATGAACAGTCCCTTATCCTTAATTTTTCATGACTTTCTTGGGATTTCGCCTTCCTAGCCACACTTAATCTTCAATAAATGGGGGAAGACACAAGTGTTCGAATAGAGCTTTAACCTGGAGTCCTCATTCTTATATCTGCGCTGTCATGACTGATCGTCTGTGAGGTATCAAAGAATTATATGGATTAAGTTAATGAATCCATGGAAGCCATTTCTACGTGACAGATTGAAAGTTAATTAAATCAATATTATGTCTACGGCTTATCCGTAGTCAAGCTGTCCAATAATGGTATCAGTATTCCAGTTACACCATACCTAAAGGGGAAATGAAAATTCATAAAGAAGATTTTCTTTCACCAGTCTGCTTCTTTTAATATATACCTGAAAATTATTGTTTTTAACTTCGTGATTCATTAAAATTGTAGAGGTAATTAAGCATATAGATCTGTTATTAAAATTTACTACGCTTTTTATTTTGGGCTAATCGGTGTTAGTGACGATTTCTATTTTAGAGAGAGAGAGAGAGAGAGAGAGAGAGAGAGAGAGAGAGAGAGAGAGAGATATTTGCAATAATAATGTATGTTTTAACAAAAAATAAATAAAAGAAGATAAATGCAGTATATTATGAGGATGGGGAAATTAGCAGGAAGCAATATAGATATGATTGCAATGTATTCTGACAAACTAATTATTACGCTCGCCCAGTGGAAGCTATTGTTTTTTTCGTCAGTTCCAATGAATCTGCTAGTGAATGAATGAATTAATTATTAGGTACGTATTCGAAGAAAGATAACCAAATAATAATTTCCTTCTGATTTTGACATAAAACAAACTGGCAAGTGTTAAGTCTTTTTCTTATTTAGCTTTTGAATGTTCTGTAACCATAAAAAAGTGCATTATTTTATCCGCAAATTCAGTGGTACAATCACAATGTAATGATCATCTTACTTTATTGAGACCGATCTAATTGATATCTTTCCCCACTGCTAAATAGGAAGTGGGTCCTGTTTTGATAATATAAAGTAATAAAAATTTGATCTCATGTTATTTATTGATTAAAAGTTGGTACTGAATATTTAATTATAATATTCCGAAGTGTCTACGATCAGTATATCTTTTTTTAAGTCGTCTATATGAAGACATTTACCAAACTTCATGACAACTCCCATTTCTCTTATTCTGGATACAACCCTCTGCCTCAGTTGATAGCGTTCAAATTTAATATCAACAGCATTTAATGTTTCTGCTCTACAAGCGGACCCGTGCAATGTAAAACTTACATCAGTTTTAAATACCTACGAGATAAACTCTCCCTCTCTCTCTCTCTTTTCCTGCCTGACGGAAATATGAATTTTCTCTAATGAAAACTAGTGAAGAAAAGGTTCACAAGATCATATTAAATTAGGCCAGTCTTTCCTGCAAGTATTTTATCAATTATCTGATGAAGTTGTTCTCAAGTGTCAACCGCCTTCAATTATTTGGTTCACATCAAATTGCTTCTTTTTAATGCCATAGCCAGTTCAGCGAACGGAAATGGGTCCCCAATGTCTTGTGGAAAGGCAGCGCACGTTAGGCAGCGGAAGTGGGGTGACTGGCACCTTGCCCCTCTGCTTTTGATTTCGGGTCAAATGCTAGTGCCCAAGTACAGCTGGATGGACTGGAACAGTCACAACCCCAGACCTCGAGAATACCAGCTCAGCGTTCTACCAAAGAACCAGCCTACATTACTAAAATAGTTTAAATCTTGGTTTTTATTTCCTTTTGCTCCTGCAGAGCTGACTAAAATCTAATTTCCTGGAAGGTTCTTATACAAAACCTCAGTTTCTTTTATACTATCCCCATGGTCTTTCTAGATCTATGTTGAAAAATGTTCTTTCCTTTTTTCTCAATATCTTAGATAAAGAAAATCTGCCATTACAATATTCATTTGTGTCAGAATGGTATAAATAATTCAGAAAGTAGTTTAATAACTATTATTTAACAATATTCAGGAATACAAACACTTTTGCATAAACACCATACTGAATGTTGAGGAATTTTTCCCGATGTTTCCAAGAATTTAAATTTAAAAAAAAAGCAAGGTTTGCTGGGAAAATTAATTGTCAAGGAAAAATAAGGTATTAGAAGAAGGATGGTCAGCAATTATTTTCAATGGACTTATTAACATTACGGAAAAAATTATGCTAATTCTTGGCTTTGTCTTGGTGCACCAGATTAAAAAAGAACCATTTATCTCAGTATTACTCTCATATCTGATAAAAAATCACAAAATTTATATTATAATTAACTATTTTTAATCAGGGACAATGGCTAAATGCAAATTAATTGTTTCATTTCATCTAACGTAATTGCAACTGTTTTTATAAGACTAATTCTTATAGTAGTACTATATTAAAACTTTAACGTTTGTTCAACAAACAGTAAAGAAATTATTCATACGGCACACTCGTTTCCTCCAGCACTTGTTCAAGATTTTCAATCTAGCTTCGTGCATCGCAGCGTCTGATTCGTTGAAGAGCGTTGTTCTGAGAAAAGATTCAAGTCATCTTCGATGAAAATTCTAGCCACTTATAATGCCTTTGTTTCCAGCCTAATATAACCCAAAATTCTCTCTCTCTCTCTCTCTCTCTCTCTCTCTCTCTCTCTCTCTCTCTCTCTCTCTCTCTCCAGAAAAATGTAGTGTTTCGAAAACTTCAAGTTACCAAATTGTTCTGAACTACATCATGCATGGTCCAAACGATCAAGTGTTAGATTAGCTTCCACTGGACATTTTAAAGTTGAAAGTCAGTCGTCAAGACGGACATGAGGAACTAAAGTATACTGTACCGCAGTTATCACGAAATTATGAATCAACCCGGCAAACTCGTCAATAACTTTATCAGGATACGGCACATAAACCAATACAAACACTTTTAGTAACTGGGAAAGAGGTAATGATGCCTCAGCCATCGGCTCTCGTAACCCCAGCTCCATTCTTAACCCCACCCCCACTAGTCTTTCGACTGCTAAACTATCTTCTAAACATCCTCTTTTAATCCCTTTAACCCGTTTCATTCCCAAAGCTTTAACAACTTTCAGAGCTTCCCAGCAAGAACGCCAGCGAATGGACTTGCACCACTGAATACTTCGATCATCTCCTGTGGTCTTTTTAGGTCATCAGTAAAAATAAAAGTATAATTGGTTTACAGAAAACCAAAATAAGAGATTTAACTGACGCCTGCTGAGCAATGACTAGCTAAACTCTTTTGACATTGCCAAATTACATTTTGTTGATCCATAATACTGTACTCTAAACTGGTTTGAAGCGTAATCATTTATGCTGATGCAATTTAAAGATTATATCTTTTCTGTCACTTCAAGGGAGCAAGGAAGACTATTCTATAGCGTCGTCCTCCTGAAAAATTGAAACTGATATCAAACGATGTAGAGTTGATTACAAATTTATTTTTGAAACGATTAATAGTTAATTTAAATATCAGTTGTCTTTGGCTTTTAGCTGTGGCATCAGTAAAAAAAAAAAAAAAATGCTGCCAATCATGGCAGAATCTATTGAAGCATATGAGTGAGATGGTTTTAATATTATTCATGAGTGTTCTTATTGTTTATATGTAATTCTAAATAACATGTGAAAAAGTTTACTTTTTCATAACGATTGAATTAACTCATAGAATTATTAGATCTAAAAACCGAATGGCAATATGAAACAAAGTAACGTAAACAAATCCATTCACGATACCAATGAAATTCCAACCACAACTTTTTTCAGTTTTGCTTTTTAGCTAGAGAGGACTGAGCTCAGTTCGTCTGCAAAACTAAATTCATTAACTCTACAACTGAAATTTTCATCTCTCTCTCAAAGTCATTTTTACTCACACACTTGTTATATATATATATATATATGATGGATTGTGTTTACAATAAATATATAATATATATATATATATATATATATATATATATATATATATATATATATATATATATATATATATATATATATATATATATATATATATATATATATATAATATATGTAAATATATCTGTATATGTAAATATATATATATATATATATATATATATATATATATATATATATATATATATATATATATATATATATATATATATATATATATATATATATATATATATATATATATATATATATATATATATATATATATATATATATATATATATATATAATGTATAAACATTAAATCAGCTCCCGTAACAATTATTTTTAAATGCTGCTATTTATTAAGCCAGCATTGCAATGACAAGGGCTCTTGTACCCAGAGCAGACAGGATATGATGATCAAACCCGTGGAGGAGAACACGTGGATGTTGCAAGAAAATCAGAGCAGACACGTGGACCTGAAACCGTCAGTAGCGGTTCTCACCAGCATCAGGGAAATGTAGTGGCATTTGCTCAGTTCTGGTGTTTTAAGAGACGGGCAGGAATAGAAAGGGAACAACTACGATTTGTGGAAAAGTAAAGTACAAGATTTCGGGGAACAGAGTTCGGGAGCTGTTGGAATTATTATTTAAAATAATTTCTGACTACAGTGAAAAGAGGAACCGGCTAAGAAAAAAGAAATACAATTAATACGAGAAAAAGGGAAAGTACACAAAACTAATGAAAATTTCCTCAAATTTACCCCACCTGAGTGAAGTACGAACCGTAAGTAGGAGAAACGAAAGATCAGTTTGCGGGAAACATCCCAATATTTCAAGTAGCTTAAGCAATTGAAAGGGTTGTCCTTAGGTTCAGTCTCCAAGCAGTAGGGAACCTAAGAGGAAAGATGCAATTGCACAACTGTCATTCATAAACAATTACAACTTCTTAAGTGCCAGTTACTGAGGGAACGTCTGAATAATCGCAATGAAAAAATCTAAAACAAAACAAAAAAATACAAAATTAATTTTCGATTGAGTCCTTCAAAAATTGGTGGAGACCTTAATTGACAAAGACAGATTTGCTATCTAACACTCCACCTTCTTTCCAGTTGCCGAGAAAAACAAATTGAACATACATACATACATACATGCATACACACATGTTATCAATGAAAAAATGAAGAGCTCATTGCTTCAGCACTCAACTATGATGGTGGAAATACATTGCATTTCTGAATGTGAATCCATTCCTTCCACAACATTTCCTAGAATATCCTTATCGTTACTTTCAGGTGGTAGGTTTCCGTCAATGTTTGCTCAGAGTGGAAACTGGTTAACAAAAAATGTTTACCCATGTTCCTACCAGGACGATGAAAGTGACAAAAAAAAAAAAAAAAAAAAAAAAAAAGTGGTGGGGGCCGGGTTAATACAAAGGATAATTTTAGAATCAATGACAAGATAGGTCAGAGACTTTGTCGACTGTCCTTGGACAGAAGAAGGCAGAACAGTTAAAAATCCTGCAGTAAATGTAGGAACTGTAAAGGGGAAAAAACTGAAAATTTTATCGTGAAAAATCTGGGGAAGCACATAAAAGTTAAATTAAGAGAAAAATGAGATTAAGGAAAGAACGGGTATTCAGTCACATCGAAATATTTTATTTTTGGAGGATTATAAATTTAACATTTAAATGTATAAATAGAAACACGTTTCATTTGAAGCAATATTCTTATGAAATATAAATGAGAAAAATGTGGATGATAATAAGTAACTATGAGCAATATCGCTCACTTTCATATTGCTTTAGTTTGAGATACATGCTTTCAAAACATATATTTTTATTCATACATTATTACAAAACCACTGGAATGCCCGAATACCTCACGTCTTTAGAACGTCTTCACAAATGTCTCAGGTAAAATCAAACAGATAGTTAATGAATTTATATCACAGCTATCAAAAAAATTTTCTTCCAACGTTTTCCTTATGAAATAAAAGAAGACATGAAATTACTCTCTGTCTCTTGAAATTATGAAATTTATCTAAACTTCTGAAAATTTTATCAAAATATATCATCAAATGTTCATCGAAGTTTAATGTCCATGTATTTTCTAAGACAATGTTTCACATTTAATTGTAGAAATTCACATGGAAATTATGATTAACTACCTCACGACATCGAAATATAAAAAAACAAACTGTGTTTCTTTCAAATAATAATTGATTGTATTAAGATTCTATAATTATTGGTTCACCTGTTATCTCCCTCTGTTCCTATACTTTATGGAAGTAATAGTCGTCCCATGCTATTTCCAACGACCGCCTAATCAGTTCCAGCCACAACTGATGCTTGTACGAAAAAAGCTGAGGAGAAAAGAGAGAGAGAGAGAGAGAGAGAGAGAGAGAGAGAGAGAGAGAGAATATCTTCTAGATACAAAAGCGTAATGCTAATTTTACTTATTATTGGTCAAATGCTGAACTTAGTTTTTTTATGAGTCATGAAAAATTGACTTGATCTGCACAGCTAGCAAGAACTACACAGGAATGTGCCCAAACCACTCGAAATCATGTTTTTCTTGTTAGCTGGTTGACTTTTATGACTGCAGTAGAGTCCTGAATTGAATATAATTTCTAATTAATAAGTTTTGTTGATTAGCATAACTTAAATACCCCCACTGTTATTGTTCAACATAATTGCCTAGTGCTCTTACATTAACATAATATATATATACTGTATATATATATATATATATATATATATATATATATATATATATATATATATGTATGTATATATATATATATATATATATATATATATATATATATATATATATATATATATATATATCCCCTTAGCTTAGTACCCAGCCCTAAGTAAAGTGTCCACAATACTGGACAGTTAAAAATCAGTCCTCTCAGCTTAAAAAAATGCAGTAGTTATGGTGTATAAATATCCCATTTTTATGAGAGATCATGCTCTCTGTACCATGCAAGTCTTGGACATTCATGTCTGAAAACAAGGCGTTAGCAAGCCGCCGAATGACCAAAAGTTCTGTTTCTTGGAAATGTTTCAAGTTATGGGTAAGCTTCATAAACTATCACGTCCAATTTATTACAACAGCTGCTTAAAAATCTTAGTGAAGGTCCTCACACATTAGTACTTATGAACAGGCCCACAATGTATTTACCTATTAAGGACACAGTTCTTGTTGGAGTTTGAGTGTCAAGTATTCATAGCAGTGTGCTTCGAATAATTGGATATTGATTTATGTTTTAATCAACTGTAAACTGTTCCATCATACATGATTTATTTCAAACTTAGAACCTAACAGATACCTTTAGAAATGATTCTTCTAAGTATTTGCAGTGATGAAATGGCCATAATATTACATTTAAACAGTGAATTTGTAAATTGAAGAAATGCCTTGCTACGGATTGCGCAGAATTTTTTACATTGGGCCCAAATTAATATACTACGATTTTCTCTATTAGTTAATGCTGGGAACTCATTGCATACAACATTTTGCCAGTTTTTCATAACTTAGAATAACTTTAATGACGGACTTTTAACTTTTTATCAATAATTACATTTGCAACTTCTACATAACAAGAGTGTAAATGTTAAAATGAATCTGTTAGAAACCTAATCATTTTATTTATGACTAGTTTTGTTTCAATTGAATGTAAGTTTAAGCCTCAATAGCCGATGAGTTATTGAAGTCTTAATGTAGACATTATTTAGCAAAACACAGAGAGAGAGAGAGAGAGAGAGAGAGAGAGAGAGAGAGAGAGTTTAAATGCCTCTTTTTTTAAAATCCCAATTTACCCTAAATCTCTGAGTCACCATCAGGATCACATCTTACAGATGAGGTCGATGAATTTTTCCGGGAGGATCAACATGAACTCTCAGATCTTGATAGTTCAGACGGTGAATGGCTGCCCAATTACTGTTTCCCTGAACTAAAAAAATCAAAATGTTCCTTTTCCTATTTTCAAGCATAATAAGTGATATTATATTTTCACTTTTACTAATGCACTGAACAATTGTAGTTTTATTGCAACATATGATTTGTTCTGTATTTTCAATAACATCTGTTGTCTTGACTTTTTCTTTACCTATTTACATGCAACTTATTGGCTTATGCCCACAATTTACTCTGTATTTCGAGTAACAAGTGACTATTTTTCTTATTTATTTACACAGAACTTACACGAAAGCTTATTGTTCATTTAAAGTAATATGTATTTTCTTTTATTACTACAGGAAGACTATAAGTCTCTTTGTGATAAACTTACACGCAGTGTTCTGCATTTCCTTTATGTTAAGCATTTGCTTCTCTAGTTTACAAACACTACTTTTTGTATATAGGTATGGATATTCTAACAGAATCATGGCAAAGTAAAGGAACCTCTGACGGCAGGGCAGTGGACAGCGAATGGTTTGTGACAATACAACTTTTGCTGTCTTGCAGTAAGCAGGAAGTAAAGGTGCAATTGTAAGTTTCCCTTTCAACAGGACTCAAAGGTTTAAATGAGCAATGTTTTCCTACCTAATCAAATAAAACTATAGTTATATTTTTATAAGTGTTTAGCCTGTAAATGTGTTGATTAATATCAAGTATCTTTATGATGAGAGCAATTTCAGTAAAACAAGTTAACTTTTCAAGTTTTATTTACCCATGATTTTTTTAAAGCCAAAACAAGAGTTTGCATTCTTAGTCAAAATTAAATTATTTGGAGTGATTTATTCTACAATCATAAATAAAATACATTCATCATTAAACAAGTTCACAGCAGGTAAACAGCAAAATCTCAGTGTCTGAAAATTTTTTTCCTCAAAAGTTCAAGGGTTTGAGACTTCATTTTTCATTAGCAAAGCTTTCCATGATATTTCATGATACTAATGATTTTTCAGTTTCATTATCATTCAGATGACTAAACTATTCCAAGTATACTTCGATAATCTTACCATAATATGTATAGTGAAGCCCAATGTCAAGATATGTGGACGCTATAAAAAGGCATCATAAGCCGGAAACAGTTTATATTTGAGCCTTCTCTTAAAGTATGTGCAAATAATAGACAGAAACCTTCATAGGCGCGAATTTCAACAAAATACATATAGCCTGTCAGGAAAAGTTAGTCTTTTCTTAGGAGAGTAACCATTTTACATTTATATTCATTTTGGTCCTGAAGCCAATACAAACAACGCAAGAAAGTGAGATCCAGCGCGCCGAGTAACTGAAATTTCCTCATACAATGACCAAGATATGTTTTTGGTAACAGGCATGAAAACAACGGCGAGAATGTCACATTCGAATCTACCCAGTGCAGCACCGGCATTGTAATTTGCAAATCGATGTTAATAAAAACATCATATTTTGGGAAGAACTGCCTCTCGTTACTAAGAACTTCGTAGTTTAGAAATAACACCACATTTGTGGGTCATGATAATTTCGGGACAAAAATGGTCAGACATCGAAAACATGATTTTCAGTACACATGGATTTCATCAATTGCTTGAAAAATATCGTCTGCAAGTGTTATTATTTCAATCCCCTAAGCTCGAGTCCTAACCTAATATCCTAATTATACCAAGAGCGCTTCGAGACTTAATAAAATCTAACACTTCAATATTTTTTACTATTAACCGAGAGGAACAATGACTATAAAAGGTCTCAGGAAACTTCACTAAGGGAACACGGACGATTGCTCTTCCATTCTTATGTAAGTAACGGGATTATTGAACTCTGGCCGTGTCCTCTTCGTCACCTTAAAGCATATTTCAAATCTATAAGAAGAACAAATTACGATGTCGAGAATTCGGCGATGCATAGAAAGCACTGATATTAATTTCCTGAACAAAAAGGAACAGCGAGCTGAGTATCGAGGAAACTTCATAAAATTCGACTTCATAATACGAAAGTGGCCCTCTTGGTCCCTAATTAACGTTTACTGCTTGGGGAGATGATATCGCTCCAGATCAACGGCTCCTATTTCAGAGGAAAACAGTCGCCATTTCTCTACGGACGAAGAGTTTCAACGCTTCAAAGGGCGTGATGCTCCTCCAAATGATTCGGCTTAATTAAGCTCGGGGGAGAGGGTAATAAGGTTGAGCGTGGATCATCGGAGTACAACAGTGTTTCATTACCTCACAGAAAATGTGACTGAAGCAGAGCATCTTTTTCTCTCCCAGAGGCTCTCTTTCGTGCTTTCTCTCTCAACCTTTCTCTCGACCTCTCTCAATCCAACTACTAAAATATGTATGTAAAACAAAAGAGACCCATCCTACAAAAATATAGTTTATTATGCAAAACTAACAATGAGACAAGTAAATGAAATTATGCATAATAGATAGTTAATCCCAATTAAGCTTCATCCCCCCCCCCCAAAAAAAAAAACAAACTAAACCACTGTCAGGGAACATAATGTGTGGGAATTAACTTCCGCCTCCCACAAAGTTTCCAAGTCTAACAACATTAGTTAGAAGGTTTGTTAGTAGCACTTCCAATGCCTTTCTTTCACAGTTCCTTTTTAAATGACCATATACCCACTATGGCCATGTCACACTCGCATGTCTGTGCAGATGCGTGACCACCCCAATTTATCCATGGTTCCATTGAAACATTGTAACAAAGAAAGAACCATTTCCATTAAAAATCAAAGTTTACACAGTTTACACACACACACGGAAACACATGAGATAAATGTTAAATAATGATAAAGGAATAATCACTAAAATAATCATGTCTGTAAAGCTTAATAATTTTCTAAGTTTCTGCTCACTCTCCAGCGAATGGGAATTCCAATTCCCAGTGTGCCCTAACCACGTCCCTCAGCTATTACTCTTCACCACCGAATGCCTCCCCTTTCACAAGAACGGAGCTCACCGAGCGATTTTCACAAAGCACGCAACGAACGCGCATTTCCGTTTAAAACACCCAGAAATCAGACTAGAACTGGATCTCATGCTTCTAGAACAATCTATGTTGACGCTAACCCCTGCTTCACGTGTCACAGTATCCAGGCGCTCTCCGAACAACGTTCAGGTCACTGGTGGTCAATGCTGAATTGCACAGAATGTGCCTAGCAATGCTTCGGCAGGCGCCCATCTCATCAAAGACCCAACTTTTTACACCTTCGAAACTGCTGAACCTTGCAAGACTTCGTATGTTGCAAATGTTGCATTTAATATATATATATATATATATATATATATATATATATATATATATATATATATATATATATATATATATATATATATATATATATATATATATATATATTTATATTTTTTATTTTTTTTTTTTTTTTTTTTTTTTTTTAATTTTGTCTTTCTCCGTCTCCCCACCAGCAACAATGACCAACTATAGTCGATTAACAAGGAACCTACCGCTACTAACGTCAAAACGGGTATATTGGGTTTTCAATTAAGGATCCCATGCATTCCGTTTTTATCCTCACACTATTCAAATTTCCTCTTTGTTTAATTTCAGCAGATTGCATCACCATTACGCCTAGAAGAGAGAGAGAGAGAGAGAGAGAGAGAGAGAGAGAGAGAGAGAGAGAGAGAGAGAGAGAAGAACTTTACCTGATATCGAGAGAATACATTCCTTTCCGGCGTTCTCAGGAGAGCAGGAATCCTTCGCACAAAGGAATTATATGCAAAGAGTAAAACTAAGATTTACTGCAGTACTAATAACTCATTAACATCCTCACAATAAGTTAGTTTAAGATTTATTCTCTCTCTCTCTCTCTCTCTCTCTCTCTCTCTCTCTCTCTCTCTCTCTCCACCAACAACAGTGACCTACAATCGTTGATAAACAAGTAGGGGCAAACTGGGTTTTTGATAAGGAATCCCGAGGATAAGCGTCTCTATCTTCATGCTATTCAATTTTCCTCGGTTTTTGAGCCGAAATCACCACCAATACGCCATGAAAGAGAGAGAGAGAGAGAGAGAGAGAGAGAGAGAGAGAGAGAGAGGAGGAGGAGGAGGAGGAGGAGGAATTGATTTCGAGAGAATAAAGTCTTTTCCGACGTTCTTCCGAGAACAAGATATTGCAACGGAATCCCGCGGGATGGAGCGCCGTGTGACCCGTCACTCTCTAGAGTCTAGATGAAGTCTTCACACAGCACATGCTGGAGAAAGGGCGGACCTTCTTCTTCAGGCACCTTTCTCTTTACCGTCAGAATACTTACACACGCACGCACACACAAACACATACACACACATGCACGCACACACAAACACATACACACACACACGCACACACACACACACACGCACGCACAGACACACCCACACACACCAGCAAATCCACGCAACGTTTAATTTCTGCATATGAGAAGCATTTTGGAATTCACTTTCAACTGATGATTTCTTGGATTTCAGTAAAATCTCACTGATATTTAGTTGTTATAACTTTATCAATAAGTAACTTCCCTGTCACCAGGTGTCTTTAATTTCTAAGTTATATGTATAAATAGCACGGTTTAGCAAAAGAAACCTCTGCGCAAAAAAAAAACAAATGTCACTATGTAATTTTCTTAGAATAATCGTATATTCTTTACTATTTCCTTCTATTTTTTAACGGGTCTTCATACAAAGAAATTATATGTACAGAGTAAAACTGAGATTAAGTACAACTATCAGCATAAAAGTGCAATTTCTCAGTGCTGCACTTTCTTGAAACATTGTCCCATAAGGGTGGACCAACAGCCCCACTAAAGCTAGTTCAGGGTTTAGCATTAAGTATATCAGAGGCGTGGTTGGAGTTGATCTATAACAAAAACAAAAATATCAAAGGCAAGTTTCGGCATTCTCCTCTTTGTGAGGTAAATCAAATATTTGCCAAATGAGGCAAATATTCTGAAATAGGCTCAGTCCCTGTTGCGTTTTTGGAATGGTAGCACTAATGCCCTGAGGCCTATGGCTTCCCAGTAACCACAACATCCATCCATACTAAGAGAGAAAGAAGACAAAGGTCAATATAACTTGCATTTAAGGAGCTAATTGTTCAACCTGCCTTTGCCGCTGAAATTTTAGCAGGGAGGAAAATGCTAATGCATAAGACTCTTGATTCACTAATGTGCGATTTCTGCATAGGAATCTTTGAATTTTTATCAGTTTTGGCTGCTTTTTTATGGAGAATATGATCTATGTTTTGGTTGCATTGCCTATCCCTGTAGTTTTAATCATGATTGGCTGCAAATAGTCACTTTGCTTGTTGGGCTGTTATCTTTTCGGTAACCGGAATGGATATGGTTACGAATTAAGACGTTCTTTTGATCGTGCCAGAAGATAAACATGTAGCACAAAAAACCTATGTATACGCCCATTTAGTAATAACTTTTAAGATATTCCCCATAAGCTCAATAACAGTGATTTATGCGGATTTTAAGAACCATAATGCAAAGAAGAAAACCTTACAAGAACGTTGTATCTTATCCCATGAGAATGATGTTACAGTTTACAGTTTTTGTATCAAACCAAAACCAATGTGGAGAAAAACTAAATTCCATAAAGAATGTATAAGACATACATAAGATAAGTGTATGTTTCGTCCATTATAGTGAAGCTAATATTATTAATTAAACATGTATCTTTTATGATGCTCAACGAAATGGGAATTTAGTTCTAGAACTCACAAAAAAGAAGACATTTGGCACCCTTGGAGCCAAAAGGAAAGGGAAGATATAATAACTGACTGTCATTATAAGAAAATGAAGAGAAATGTAAACCAAAAAAAAAAAAATGAAAAAAATATTGTAAAATGTAATTAATGACTCAAAGAAGACATTGACTGTTTTGAATCTGTTTAACAAATGCCTTGAATGAAATACAATTAATGAACTTTTTACGAAAATATTAAAAACGAATCTAGATATTCCAAAGTGCCAAAAAGGTTCACAGTAACCATAATCAAAATGGAATGTGATTCATATGATGGAAGTTGACAAATCCTATGTACTTGTAATATTAGCTTAAAGTAATCATATAGAAAAAAATGAACAAACTTCTGAATGATTTAGACGCATGCAAAGAATTAAATATGAATTCCATAGATAATGTGAATAACAATTTCAAGAAAAAAGAAAAAAAATTACTAAAGGAAAATGAAAATTTGATATAAAAGACTTTGTGACTTTGTCAGGTCTAACGTAATAAACGAGAAGTGGAATAATTTAAAGCACAAAACATATTTTCCCGCTTGCCCACTGATTATATCTTATGGATTTGCTTCATATAATAATTTATTTAAATATCTGTGGGACATTTTTATCACGGCATGTAAACTGTCACGTAAACTATAATGTAAAGAACTACGCATACTTAACAAATACAAGAAATAATGTACAAGCTTGCATTTTCTTTGCAGCAACATTATTCGCCACAGTAGCTATTGGCAATTTCTTATATCTATATGAATGTTTACACAGCAGACAGGGGATTGTACAATTTTCTAATATCTAAACTGAATTTAGTAAAATTATACGTAAGAGATTGTAATATCTGATTCAACGGGAAATATTTTGATAGATATTTTGATAAGAGTAAGAGAAATCCTGTCTTTAGCTTGAAGCAGTTTATGCATGGAATATTTGGAGATCAAGATATTAAGGGAAGTCATTCCACGCAATTTAATGCTCGCTGATGACGTATTGGTATTTGGCCAGGGTACGAAAATGCAAACTCTTTATTTGAATTGGTGCCATCGTTGAAATTTACCGTGGAAATGGAAGATGAATGCAGAACGCATAGAGTAATAATGGGTTTAAATAGAGTATATAATAATGCAATATAGTGTATAACGAAACCCTGCCATTATTTATGCCTACATAGCTTTATTTGGGTCTTATTAATAAAGTAAAGATATGAGTTTTCACATCAGTGTACCCCTGAACATACTGGTGATGAAATATACAGTATCTCACTGGGATTAGAAGCAAGGGATAACAATTTCCTGATATTATATCAGCAGATGCATTAACAACAACAAAACTGACTTTTTATGATAATAACAGAGAAACATATCATGTTTTTGCTTGCACTACCACGTAATTAATAGCAGCCCTTTGATGAATGCTTACATTTGCAATCCGGTAATAGATATATCATTATGACAACCCCAAAATAAGAAAATTGGCGTTAATAGAATATTGAACGAGTTTTTGTCGGGTAGCGATGCTTCAAAAATTATTCATTTTTGTTTGAACTGGTAGGATTTTCTGACTCTGGTAATAAAGACTATCTGATTATTTTCAAAATGATTGTTGTAAGAACAGAAATTGTCCTGTATTGCAGTCATGAATAATTTCAACGGTAGTGTGAACAGAGATCTGATATAAAAGAATTAGTGTTTGGATATCAAAGAATCTTTGACGCTGGGTGGG
This sequence comes from Macrobrachium rosenbergii, assembly GCF_040412425.1. Classification (NCBI taxonomy): domain Eukaryota; kingdom Metazoa; phylum Arthropoda; class Malacostraca; order Decapoda; family Palaemonidae; genus Macrobrachium; species Macrobrachium rosenbergii. The sequence goes on along the minus strand of NC_089797.1, from coordinate 17,118,663 downwards.
TTGGTAAACATTAATGAAAACAAAATGGAAAAGTTATTCTCTTTCTTTGGAGAACTGAGTCTTTCATGATTATCGTGTAAGTACCTACGGAATAGTAATGTTTAAAAAATGAGATTCAAGCTACACGAGGAAAGGCAAGTGTGGGGATATCGAAGACAATACGAACATTGTTTGATGGTTTTTGATTCTCTGTTAAAATGTGTAAGAAATCAAAGGACTCGTCGCATTTCTAAGCAAAAGTAGGAGAGGACCGCAGTTAGGATAAGGTGAGATCCTGTTGGTGTGACACTCAGGTTGGTGATCAAATGTCTTTTTCGCTTACTATACTCTGCAAAAATTAAATAGTTTCGTGCATAGTTTTCTGTCCTCTGCGATTAGTTCCCTTTTGTTTAGTTTTACAATAAAAAAAACTAATGGATGATAAATTTTACCAAGTAATATAGAGCGAGAGAGCTACTTAAAGGTAAACAGCTGGAGGTTTAAACAACTAAGCTAAAATACCTGCAATTTTCTTCACTCATTCGCATAACTTTTATGTGATCAGTAAATGAAACGTCTTAAAGCTTAATTATATAAATTGCTGAACTACGCCATGCATCTAAAATTCTTATTATGAATTATTAGGGGCAGGTCGCGCAGGAGCTGGAAGTGAAAAAAGATCAAGTTTGTATTTAGGAAATGATAAAACGAAATGAGTCATAACGTGCGCTGATATTTGAACGTTATTGTTTTCGCCTCATTTGGAAACTTTATTGTGTTGTTGGTCCTGGAGATTATTACAGACGAAAACGCACAAAGAATTCCATAAACCTCGCAAAGTGAACGATGACATAATTTCCAAAAATTGGGAAACACCAATGAAAGTCATGTTCTCCCAGTAGAATTCAGATCAATATCATTTACTTTTATTTTACCATAAAAAGATCTCAGTCCATACAAGATACTTGTTAGTTTTCTGTAAAAGAAAACTATTGTGTCTGCTTTGTCTCTCCGTTCGCCCACAGATCTTAAAAACTACTGGGCTAGAGGGCTGCAAATTGGTATGTTGACCCTCCAGTCATCAAGCATACCAAATTGCAGCCCTCTAGCCTCAGTAGTTTTTATTTGATTTAAGGTTAAAGTAAGCAATAATTGTGCGTCTAGCAACGTTATAGGACAGGCCACCACCGGCCCGTGGTTAAAGTTTCTTAGGACGCGGCTCACACAGCATTATACCGAGACCACCGAAAGACAGATCTACTTTAATTGGCCTTGATTATACGATGTACAGAAAACTCGATTGCGCCGAAGAAACTTGTTTTAGGGATGAGGTTGCTAGCCAAACGGGGCACTTGGCAGACGCCACTTTTCAGTTACTGCAGGGGGCCGGGTGGGACTGGTGCACGGTACAGTTAACCGGGAACGAACCACGATCACAGCAAATGTTACCTGTCTCTCCAATCTCTTTCAAAGGTGGGTAATGATATATAAATCTATCAGCGATAAGCCGCAAAACTGCAAGTGACAAATATACACTAGAAAACCGCTTGAAAGGAGAAAATTAAAGACCGGATGCCAACCGCTTTTGTGTATTATGTACACATACACGTAATATACGAGAGTGCTTGGTATTTGGTCTCGAATTTTCAACCTTTCAATAGTTTTATACTTATTGTATATATATATATATATATATATGTGTGTGTGTGTGTGTGTGTGTGTGTGTGTGTGAATTTTCATCAATATATTTTATGTAATCTACGTTAACCCGCTTAACTTATTAGGCAATGCCCTAATTGAAAGAATTCTTTCCCATGGAGTTGGTTTTTCTTTTTCTTTTGATGAATGGTGCGTGGGTCCTGCTGTCTTTTGATTATCCAATAAGTTAAGGTTTTATTTTTATTGATAATTATCCACACTTTCCAGACAGCCGGTGTGAATTTTTTCCTTACTGAATGAGTTGCTAGGGTGGCTTCGTCATCAGCGCTGATGTTTGCTCATTAATGACATCGGCTTGCTTGGGGTGTGGAGGGGGAGCGTTTCGAGGCTCGCTGAGAGATGGGTAAGAGCAGTGGCTTGATTGGTTTTATCGTGGTGCCTATGACGATATTGTCTGGGGCAGCAACACCCGCGTGCATGTGTGAAACTCCTGCCCGTAAGTTTTTCATGACTTTCTTACAGCAATCTGCACTACCGAGTAGAAATTGTTTCGCTGCAAGGAATTAAAGGCACGAGGCGATTTCAGTGGGGTAATAAAATTTTCAAATCTAATTATTAATGGAGCTGTAACAACAGAAAATAGCTAAACTGCAAGGGGTTTGCGATAACCAGACTTACAAATGGACAAAATATTCTTAAAAATGTGTGTAAAACACAAGCATTATCCGAATGCAAGTGCAGCGAATGTTTCGAAGATTATAAACTTGATAAAAAAAAACACACACACCAGAAATCTTCCAGTCGTGTACGACTTCTGCCCTTCCTTACGCAATACCACGCCTGCCTTAGAAAACAAAACGCAGAGGCATGGCAACGATAATGGACAAACATTGTGAGGATAACTCCTGTTGGTAGACATAGAATCATAGATGAATTACAAAACGTTGGCTGCCACGTATGCAAGATGAATGTGGAAATGTTCTCCAAGCGGATCTGTACCCTTGAAAAAAATAAAATTAAACAAAATTATCATTCGTGGTGCAAGTCTTAAATTACGATAAATGATCACGGAAACCAGCCCCTTTTAAGACTACCTCCAAATAACTAGGCGGAACTTATCCCTGCAAAACACATTTTCTTACTTTTAAGTTTCCTTCAAGATTTTTAGGCAAATGCTTGTAGGTACCTCAAAAAAAAACCTTGTTAAAATATTAATAAACATATTATAATGCTAATCTTTATATCATCTTTAGTTATATTCTTTGGACTTTGATCTTTCATGATTGTTGCTGTTGTTGTCTAGATTTCAATTTTTGATTAGTCTGATTTTTCAGGATTTCAGCATTTGGGATTATGGCATTCAAGACTGCGGTAATATATGGACTCACACACGTATATATATATATATATATATATATATATATATATATATATATATATATATATATATATATATATATACATACATATATATATATATATATATATATATATATATATATATATATATACACACACATATATATATATATATATATATATATATATATATATATATATATATATATATATATATATATATATATATATATATATATATATATATATATATATATATATATATATATATA